>NC_091372.1:5370199-5415199 GCF_038502225.1 Cherax quadricarinatus
TGTGAAGATTTTCCACCATCCTCCCTTCATACGCAAGACATCCCTGAGTGTCTTGGAGAGGCAAGTTGTCAAGCACAGTGAATGATTTGCCGGACTGCAGTGCTTGCGTTGTACTTCGTGCGGCTAACACCAACAACCTGGCTGATCACAAACACAACTAGGCGAGTAGCTTTGCTAGCGTTGACAGTTATTTCTCCGGGTGTGGGTAACTTTCTAATTAAGGCATCCACCGGGAGGCCTGGTCTAGGGCCGGGGCGCGGGGGCGCTCTCCAGATTTCTAAGTAAATTCCAGGTAATCTCCGCCATGTGCTATGTTGGATGTGTGTGTCAGCAGCTGCTAACAGCAACAGCCAGTTTCAACAGGCACTCAACAAGAAAGCTTAACCAAGACCGGGCTGGTAGGGTAGGAAAAACCCTAGACATCGGTCACACGTATGTCACAGGTAAATCAAGGTAAACTCAATACACAGCTTCAACACTAGGTATGGTACAACAGGAGTCAGAAATCAGTAATACAGATTATAGTAGTCTAGGAGGAGAGGCCAATAGTAGTAGTAGTAGTAGTAGTAGTAGTGGCATTATTATTATTATTACTAGTATTTAAGACAAAATGGTAAACCCGTACGTGTCATTCAATACGCCAAGAGAAGTGACTCGACACCCCCACCATCACAACTGGGTGAGTACACATCACATCACTGGTGACACCCACACATCACTGGTGACACCCACACATCACTGGTGACACCCACACATCACTCCTGACACCCACACATCACTCTGAGAGAGGGCCCACGTGACTGACATATCAATTTCGAGAGGGCATCAATCGCGCCGCCAACACCCGCCTCACCTGTCAGGTATGCACCGTTCTACACACCTGGCATTCCACATGACTCATGCCTCCGTAATGCCAATATCCTGGTCTATTGTGGCATGTTGCTTGCACTCTGCTTATAAGATATACCCACGATCTGACCCTGAGGAATCATCACTCATCCTGTGACCGAATATACCAATGTATATTATCTGAATGAGCATAACGGTATATACGAGTATATCATGAATGAGCAAACCAGTGTATATACATACAATAAATGATAACACTAGTATATATATATATATGCATGTGTGTGTGTGTGTCTGAGGTAGTGTATATATTGAACATACAAGAGTATATGGAATGAATGATCATACTAGTGTATTTTCAATGAATGAACATGCCAGTATATATACACTGAATCAACATGCCAGTGTATATACACTGAATGAACATACCAGTGTATATTCACTGAATGAACATACCAGTGTATATACACAATGGATATACCAATGTATATACACTGAATGAAGCTACCAGTGTATATACACTGAATGAACATGCCAGTGTATATTCACTGAATGAACATACCAGTGTATATTCACTGAATGAACATACCAGTGTATATACACAATGGATATACCAATGTATATACACTGAATGAACATACCAGTGTATATTCACTGAATGAACATACCAGTGTATATACACAATGGATATACCAATGTATATACACTGAATGAAGCTACCAGTGTATATACACTGAATGAAGATACTAATGCATATACCCTGAAGCTACCAGTGTATATACACTGTTAGTTTAGTATAATACCAACTCCAATTATTAAAGTATATCTCGTATTAAGTACAGATTAATTACTGCCTTAATGAGCCTCGTGGAGTCTTTACCTAAGCAGTACCCACCCGTCTGTGTGGAGAGACCCAGAAGCAGCAGCAGCAGGAGCAGCAGCAGTAACAATGCTGAGGCTGGTGAGACCTTTAGCATACAGCACTCCGGGGTCTTGAGCCATCTCTCTGAGGTACTGGTTAAACTGGTACTGAGGTGGGTTCTTTATTCTCGTCCAGTCCCCGCCATCACGCACTTCTCCAGTTCACCACCTCAGGTTCAAGACTGGATACGATAAGACAAAGTAGTTTATAAGGCGTGGCCAGGAGCTGCGTCTTGACCCCAGCAAACATAGCTCAGTGAGCAGCACTTGGCGAGTATGTCTATACAGTTCATTTTCAAAGATCTAATGTTGATTTCAGAGTTTTGTCTGATGTCAGAGTTTCAATACTATGGGAGACTTCGCTGGTGACGACTGATGTGAGTGGAGGTAGGAAAGATGACCCACTGGTGGTGATAGTGATGTAAGGAAGATGACCCACTGGTGATGATAGTGATGAAGATGACCCACTGGTGGTGATAGTGATGTAAGGAAGATGACCCACTGGTGGTGATAGTGATGTAAGGAAGATGACCCACTGGTGGTGATAGTGATGTAAGGAAGATGACCCACTGGTGGTGATAGTGATGTAAGGAAGATGACCCACTGGTGATGATAGTGATGAAGATGACCCACTGGTGGTGATAGTGATGTAAGGAACATGACCCACTGGCGGTGATAGTGATGTAAGGAAGATGACCCACTGGTGATGATAGTGATGAAGATGACCCACTGGTGGTGATAGTGATGTAAGGAAGATGACCCACTGGTGATGATAGTGATGAAGATGACCCACTGGTGGTGATAGTGATGTAAGGAAGATGACCCAATGGTGATGATAGTGATGAAGATGACCCACTGGTGGTGATAGTGATGTAAGGAAGATGACCCACTGGTGGTGATAGTGATGTAAGGAAGATGACCCACTGGTGATGATAGTGATGAAGATGACCCACTGGTGGTGATAGTGATGTAAGGAAGATGACCCACTGGTGGTGATAGTGATGTAAGGAAGATGACCCACTGGTGGTGATAGTGATGTAAGGAAGATGACCCACTGGTGATGATAGTGATGAAGATGACCCACTGGTGGTGATAGTGATGTAAGGAAGATGACCCAATGGTGATGATAGTGATGAAGATGACCCACTGGTGGTGATAGTGATGTAAGGAAGATGACCCACTGGTGGTGATAGTGATGTAAGGAAGATGACCCACTGGTGATGATAGTGATGAAGATGACCCACTGGTGGTGATAGTGATGTAAGGAAGATGACCCACTGGTGGTGATAGTGATGTAAGGAAGATGACTCACTGGTGATGATAGTGATGTAAGGAAGATGACCCACTGGTGGTGATAGTGATGTAAAGAAGATGACTCACTGGTGGTGATAGTGATGTAAGGAAGATGACCCACTGGTGGTGATAGTGATGTAAGGAAGATGACCCACTGGTGGTGATAGTGATGTAAGGAAGATGACTCACTGGTGATGATAGTGATGTAAGGAAGATGACCCACTGGTGGTGATAGTGATGTAAAGAAGATGACTCACTGGTGGTGATAGTGATGTAAGGAAGATGAACCACTGGTGGTGATAGTGATGTAAGGATGACCCACTGGTGGTGATAGTGATATAAGGAAGATGACCCACTGGTGGTGATAGTGATGTAAGGAAGATGAACCACTGGTGATGATAGTGATGTAAGGAAGATGACCCACTGGTGATGATAGTGATGTAAGGAAGATGACCCACTGGTGATGATAGTGATGTAAGGAAGATGACTCACTGGTGGTGATAGTGATGTAAGGAAGATGACTCACTGGTGGTGATAGTGATATAAGGAAGATGACCCACTGGTGGTGATAGTGATGTAATGATAGTGATTAAGGAAGATGACCCACTGGTGGTGATAGTGATGTTGAACCAGTGATAGTGATGAAGCCCACTGGTGATGATGACCCACTGGTGATGAATGTAAGGAAGATACCCACCCACTGGTGGTGATAGTGATATAAGGAAGATGACCCACTGGTGGTGATAGTGATGTAATGAAGATTAACCACTGGTGATGATAGTGATTTTAGGAAGATGGCCCACTGGTGATGATAGTGATGTAAGGAAGATGAACCACTGGTGGTGATAGTGATGTAAGGAAGATGAACCACTGGTGGTGATAGTGATGTAAGGAAGATGAACCACTGGTGATGATAGTGAAGTAAGGAAGATAACCCACTGGTGGTGATAGTGATGTAAGGAAGATGAACCACTGGTGATGATAGTGAAGTAAGGAAGATAACCCACTGGTGATGATAGTGATGTAAGGAAGATGATCCACTGGTGATGATAGTGATGTAAGGAAGATGAACCATTGGTAATGATAGTGATGTAAGGAAGATGAACCACTGGTGATATGGGTGAAGAACATGTAAAATTGAGAGAGAGAGAGAGAGAGAGAGAGAGAGAGAGAGAGAGAGAGAGAGAGAGAGAGAGAGAGAGAGAGAAATGAGCACTAATATGATTCAAAGACGAAAAGAACGTATAAGGATGGAAGAAGGAATAATACAATAACTAAAGAAGGAATAATATAAGGGTGGAGGAGTAATAATATAAGGGTGAAGAGAGTAATAATATAAGGGTGAAGAGTAATAATATAAGGGTGAAGAGAGTAATAATATAAGGGTGAAGAGAGTAATAATATAAGGGTGAAGAGAGTAATAATATAAGGGTGAAGAGTAATAATATAAGGGTGAAGAGAGTAATAATATAAGGGTGAAGAGTAATAATATAAGGGTGAAGAGAGTAATAATATAAGGGTGAAGAGTAATAATATAAGGGTGAAGAGAGTAATAATATAAGGGTGAAGAGTAATAATATAAGGGTGAAGAGAGTAATAATATAAGGGTGAAGAGTAATAATATAAGGGTGAAGAGAGTAATAATATAAGGGTGAAGAGTAATAATATAAGGGTGAAGAGAGTAATAATATAAGGGTGAAGAGAGTAATAATATAAGGGTGAAGAGTAATAATATAAGGGTGAAGGAGTAATAATATAAGGGTGAAGAGTAATAATATAAGGGTGAAGAGAGTAATAATATAAGGGTGAAGAGAGTAATAATATAAGGGTGAAGAGAGTAATAATATAAGGGTGAAGAGAGTAATAATATAAGGGTGAAGAGAGTAATAATATAAGGGTGAAGAGAGTAATAATATAAGGGTGAAGAGTAATAATATAAGGGCGAAGGAGTAATAACATAAGGGTGAAGAGAGTAATAATATAAGGGTGAAGAGAGTAATAATATAAGGGCGAAGAGAGTAATAATATAAGGGCGAAGAGAGTAATAATATAAGGGCGAAGAGAGTAATAATAAAAGGGTGAAGAGAGTAATAATATAAGGGTGAAGAGAGTAATAAGGGTGAAGAGAATAATATAAGGGTGAAGAGAATAATATAAGGGTGAAGAGAGTAATAATAAAAGGGTGAAGAGAGTAATAATATAAGGGTGAAGAGAGTAATAATATAAGGGTGAAGAGAGTAATAATATAAGGGTGAAGAGTAATAATATAAGGGCGAAGGAGTAATAACATAAGGGTGAAGAGAGTAATAATAAAAGGGTGAAGAGAGTAATAATATAAGGGTGAAGAGAGTAATAAGGGTGAAGAGAATAATATAAGGGTGAAGAGAATAATATAAGGGTGAAGAGAGTAATAAGGGTGAAGAGAGTAATAAGGTTGCAGAGAGTAATAATATAAGGGTGAAGATAGTAATAATATAAGGGTGAAGAGAATAATAATGTAAGGGTGAAGAGTAATAATATAAGGGTGAAGAGAGTAATAATATAAGGGTTAAGAGAGTAATAAGGGTGAAGAGAGTAATAAGGGTGCGGAGAGTAATAATACAAGGGTGAAAATAGTAATAATGTAAGGGTGAAGAGAGTAATAATATAAGGGTGAAGAGAGTAATAATATAAGGGTGAAGAGAGTAATAATGTAAGGGTGAAGAGAGTAATAATGTAAGGGTGAAGATAGTAATAAGGGTGCAGAGAGTAATAATATAAGGGTGAAGAGAGTAATAATGTAAGGGTGAAGAGAGTAATAATATAAGGGTGAAGACAGTAATAATATAAGGGTGAAGACAGTAATAATGTAAGGGTGAAGAGAGTAATAATATAAGGGTGAAGACAGTAATAATATAAGGGTGAAGAGAGTAATAAGGGTGAAGACAGTAATAATGTAAGGGTGAAGAGAGTAATAATATAAGGGTGAAGAGAATAATAATATAAGGGTGAAGAGACTAATAATATAAGGGTCAAGAGAGTAATAATGTAAGGGTGAAGAGAGTAATAATATAAGGGTGAAGAGAATAATAATATAAGGGTGAAGAGAATAATAATATAAGGGTGAAGAGAGTAATAATATAAGGGTGAAGAGAGTAATAATGTAAGGGTGAAGAGAGTAATAATATAAGGGTGAAGAGAATAATAATGTAAGGGTGAAGAGAGTAATAATATAAGGGTGAAGATAGTAATAATATAAGGGTGAAGAGAGTAATAATATAAGGGTGAAGACAGTAATAATATAAGGGTGAAGAGAGTAATAATATAAGGGTGAAGAGAATAATAATGTAAGGGTGAAGAGAGTAATAATATAAGGGTGAAGATAGTAATAATATAAGGGTGAAGAGAGTAATAATATAAGGGTGAAGACAGTAATAATATAAGGGTGAAGAGAGTAATAATATAAGGGTGAAGACAGTAATAATATAAGGGTGAAGATAGTAATAATATAAGGGTGAAGATAGTAATAATGTAAGGGTGAAGAGAGTAATAATATAAGGGTGAAGATAGTAATAATATAAGGGTGAAGAGAGTAATAATATAAGGGTGAAGATAGTAATAATATAAGGGTGAAGAGAGTAATAATATAAGGGTGAAGACAGTAATAATATAAGGGTGAAGAGAGTAATAATATAAGGGTGAAGAGAATAATAATGTAAGGGTGAAGAGAGTAATAATATAAGGGTGAAGATAGTAATAATGTAAGGGTGAAGAGAGTAATAATATAAGGGTAAAGAGAGTAATAAGGGTGCAGAGATTAATAAAATAAGGGTGCAGTAGTAATAAGAATGTTGAATTAAAGGGTTGGAGAGAGTTATTGTTGTGGTGGGCGGAGTAGTCACCACTATACATCACTCAACTATCAACTTCAACTTGTGCTCTAACACTCTCTCTTCTTACACTTCTCTGCTACGCTCTTCTAATAATTTCAAGTATGTTCTCAAGCACGTAGCTTTCATTATCTTACAACAGTTACAACTATCACGAGAGCCAAGTTATAAGTGCTGGTAGAGTATGTACTGGTTGTGTGGGGCACGGTATGGAGGTAGGGTAGGTGATACAGGTGCCAGGGAGTGTCTTGGCACGGTATGGAGGTAGGGTAGGTGATACAGGTGCCAGGGAGTGTCTTGGCACGGTATGGAGGTAGGGTAGGTGATACAGGTGCCAGGGAGTGTCTTGGCACGGTATGGAGGTAGGGTAGGTGATACAGGTGCCAGGGAGTGTCTTGGCACGGTATGGAGACAGGGTATGTGATACAGGTGCCAGGGAGTGTCTTGGCACGGTATGGAGGCAGAGTAGGCGATACAGGTGCCAGGGAGTGTCTTGGTACGGTATGGAGACAGAGTAGGTGATACAGGTGCCAGGGAGTGTCTTGGCACGGTATGAAGACAGAGTAGGTGATACAGGTGCCAGGGAGTGTCTTGGCACGGTATGGAGGCAGAGTAGGTGATACAGGTGCCAGGGAGTGTCTTGGTACGGTATGGAGACAGAGTAGGTGATACAGGTGCCAGGGAGTGTCTTGGCACGGTATGAAGACAGAGTAGGTGATACAGGTGCCAGGGAGTGTCTTGGCACGGTATGGAGACAGGGTAGGTAATACAAGTGCCAGGGAATGCCTTGGCAGGGTTGTGGATATAAAAGCAGTGATGAGAGACTATGTATAGTGAGACGTGACACACTCCCTACCTCCCTGCCCTTGCGAAGCCCCTGCCACGACACACACACTATATACAGGGTAAACTACGCCGGCAGGGTAGTTACAGAATGTAGTGAGAGAGACACACGCCACCCAGGAATGTGTAAGGCAGTGAGCCCACCACCACTACCCACAACCACCCACCCCAACCCACCACCGCGGCGCCGACGCCACGCGCAAGCCCACACCGACCTCCCAGTGCCATCCCACTGCCACCACCGGCGCCGCTGCCACCTTCGGCGCCACTGTCACCACCAATACCACCACCAGGCAGCATCTAACAGTATTTCAACAGTTCATCCTAGTAGCAGCATCCTTCAGTGTCTCACAACATCCTAGTAGCAGCATCCTTCAGTATCTCACAACATCCCAGTGGCAGCATCCTTCAGTATCTCACATCCCAGTGGCAGCATCCTTCAGTATCCCACAACACATCCTAGCGGCAGCATCCTTCAGTATCTCACATCCTAGTAGCAGCATCCTTCAGTATCTCAACACAACATCCTAGTGACAGCATCCTTCAGTATCTCACAACACAACATCCTAGTGGCAGCATCCTTCAGTATCTCACAACACAACATCCTAGTGGCAGCATCCTTAAGTATCTCACAACATCCTAGTGGCAGCATCCTTCAGTATCTCACATCCTAGTGACAGCATCCTTCAGTATCTCACATCATAGCAGCATCCTTCAGTATCTCACATCCTAGTAGCAGCATCCTTCAGTATCTCACAACACATCATAGTAGCAGCATCCTTCAGTATCTCACAACACATCATAGTAGCAGCATCCTTCAGTATCTCACATCCTAGTGGCAGCATCCTTCAGTATCTCACAACATCCTAGTGGCAGCATCCTTCAGTATTTCACATCCTAGTGGCAGCATCCTTCAGTATCTCACAACATCCTAGTAGCAGCATCCTTCAGTATCTCACAACAAAACAATTTCTTGAAAATTGAAGAAATTCAAAATTCGTGAAATATCTGAAAATCCTCTAAAATAAGACTGAACACTCCTAGACACAGTCGACTAACACCAGATACCTATTTACTGCTAAATGAACATAGCTGCATGGATATTTGTCTATGCAACTCACTGCACCCAAACATCGAATCTTGATCCTTTAGACTGTGAGCTCAATGTTCTAGCATCAAGCTGCTGGGTACAAATTCCACCCAAGAAAATCTCTACTACAATACTGTATCTTAAATAAGACTCAGAACTTGGTAAAAATACTTGGTACGATAACTTGACACAGTACGTGGAGTCGCATTCATTATATACCACCAGTGTTGATATAGTGAGCCGGTAAAACACTATTATTTTCACCAGTGTTGTGGTTACCTTGTTAAGTTTAAAACTTATCGACTAGACGAGAGTTATTAAATCTGTAATTTGCCTCTTATATCAAAAGTAAAAAATACATTAATGACCCAAAACACGGATTCAACTAAGCGCCTCTCTCTTATGTGCGGGTTATTTATGTATTGTCCCAGTCACAGTATTGTGCTCGTTTGTTCGTTAGGCATCAAGTCAACTTTCAATGTACATGAACTATAAAATATACACCTAGGTGTGTCAACCTTAGTGTCACGTTTTGTAGTAGTCACAGCACATACAACGTTCCACTTCACTACGCATGTAATGGCAGAGGAATGAGAGGTAGACAGCACTGAGCGCAGTGAGGGTACTATCCCAGATCAATATTTTAAACAAGAAGCTACGTTCAGACTCACACGCCTCCCACCTTTATGTCAACACCATTACACCTGGTGAATTACACGTGTGCAACATGTAGGTTAACACACCGGCCTGTCAGCTTTACGACTCGCTTAGTATGGGTTCAAGTCCCACTTGTTCCCTGGGTTATCTGAGTTTTTTTATTTCTAGACGTTTAGCCAACTAGTGGTTTTATTGAGACAATCAGGGACATAAAAGGAAAACTGTACAAGAACAGGTACAGAGTCCTCCAGTCTTGCAGAACTATATACAGAAGATTGTTGCAACCTGCAAGCAGGTGTTCGGTACCTTAGTCTTGATGAACCTGAAGGACAGGTAGGAAGGTGGACGTTTATATACAGGAGTCAGAAGTTACTGTATACCACTGATATACTCACACCACCACACCCTCCCCTTCATGCATAACGGGGATTACCAACAAGTCCGCAGCTGTCTTCAACACGGAACTCGACAGATTCCTCGAAAAAGTTTCTGATCAGCCAGGTTATGGGCGATGCCCCTCGGAAAAAGACTCCAGGTAACCCCCAGATACCATATCTCTTCCCACGCCTGCTGTACCTCCCCTTCTCTCTCAGTGTATACTGATACAACGGCAGAATAGATCGACTCTATGTAAATAAGATACAATATGCAGATTACGGTACATTTTATCAATAGATCATTAACCTCAGTATTAAATGTCTTGATAAATTAGACACATGTGCAACTCTTGGGTATCTTTATTGAGGAAACGTTTCGCCACACAGTGGCTTCATCAGTCCATACAAAGGAGAATCTTGAAGAACAGGAGGAGAATGAGGTAATCAGTCCCTCAACCTTGAGTCGATGTGGTCAGTCCATCAATCTTGAATAGAATACGGCATACGTGCTGAGAAGGAGCTTATAAACCGTTGGCAGGAGAGGTGCAGCAGTCATAGGTCGTGTAACATTTGTTCAATGTTGAAGTAGGTTGTGCCCAAGAATTAGGCAAGCGAAGAATTCCCAAGTATTAAGATCCCAAGAAGTTGCAGTGTCTGACAGGTTTGTAGATGAATGGTTCAGAGAACCGACATGTCTTTGTTGATAAAATGACATAACCCGTATATTTGGGGTTTAACAATCACCTGACAAAGTTAGTTAATTTACCATGGCCTCAGATTATTCAACATCTTACCAGAAAATATCAGAAACAATGCTGGAACAAGTGTAGAAGTCTTCAAGAGGAAACTGGTCTCAGATCGGGCCGCGGGGGCGCTGACCCCCAAAATCCTCTCCCTGTATACTCCAGGAACTACATCAACCAGGCTGTGATGGATATGTGGGTCAGCGGGCCGATGACCGCAACAGCCTGCTTGGCCAGGCTTGCAGCAGACGAGTTTGGCCCATGGCCGGGCACCGGGAGTAGACTCAGAATTTATCTAAGGTACCTTTGTCAGCTAATAAATACATGAGAAAAATCCTGCCGACCTCAAACGTGTGTAAATCATGTTCTAGAAAACTGTTCAACTCCTTTGTTTAACATTATCAAGAAGATGACCAAAAGCTCCAGCTCCGGGTCATCATATAACTAAGATAAGCGTCAGCAAACATTCGTCGTGTTTCCTGACAAACCTAACCTAAACTAACCTAATCTTACCTAACCTAACCTAACCTAAACTAACCTAACCTAAACTAACCTAACCTAAACTAACCTAACCTAAACTAACCTAACCTAAACTAACCTAGTCTTACCTAACCTAACCTAACCTAAACTAACCTAATCTTACCTAACCTAACCTAACCTAACCTAAACTAACCTAAACTAACCTAACCTAAACTAACCTAACCTAAACTAACCTAACCTAAACTAACCTAGTCTTACCTAACCTAACCTAACCTAAACTAACCTAATCTTACCTAACCTAACCTAACCTAACCTAAACTAACCTAAACTAACCTAACCTAAACTAACCTAACCTAAACTAACCTAACCTAAACTAACCTAACCTAAACTAACCTAATCTTACCTAACCTAACCTAACCTAAACTAACCTAATCTTACCTAACCTAACCTAACCTAACCTAAACTAACCTAAACTAACCTAACCTAAACTAACCTAGTCTTACCTAACCTAACCTAAACTAACCTAATCTTACCTAACCTAACCTAACCTAAACTAACCTAACCTAAACTAACCTAACCTAAACTAACCTAGTCTTACCTAACCTAACCTAACCTAAACTAACCTAGTCTTACCTAACCTAACCTAAACTAACCTAGTCTTACCTAACCTAACCTAACCTAAACTAACCTAACCTAAACTAACCTAACCTAAACTAACCTAATCTTACCTAACCTAACCTAACCTAATCTTACCTAACCTAACCTAACCTAAACTAACCTAATCTTACCTAACCTAACCTAACCTAACCTAATCTTACCTAACCTAACCTAACCTTACCTAACCTAACCTAACCTAACCTAACCTAACCTAACACTTTACCTAACCTAACCTTACCTAACCTAACTTAACCTAACCTAACCTTACCTAACCTAACCTTGACCTATTTTAAGTATTAAAGTATTCTTGACTGGTGGTGAAAACCTGTCGTGCAGCCTTAATGACCTTCGTGTAGTCGACAAACTTTGTACGCCATTAGCCACTAGCCAACCATCTCCCGACTTCACACTTATATAACGATGACCATGACAGACAATGAAATCACGGAACGGGTGGGGCTTGAACTATGGTAAGTCTCGCAGGCCAGTGCGTTAACCACTGACCTATGAGTTTTGGGACTCACTCGCCATGGGTTCGAGCAACACCCGTTTCGTGGTTTGTAAATCGTGTTATTACGATTTTTTGAGTTATGATGGACAATGTATATCTTAACAAGGGGAGGTGATCTAGGAACATTCATACCTGATAAAACCTTGAGCGAAACGTTGTATTAAAAGAAATCACCGCTACCAGTGTCGATGTTTTTATCTCAAAACCTGCAAGACTTGATGTATACTCTGGTAGGGGCTTAAAAGAATGAGGAAACTCTCAAAAAAGTACACAAGTAACCTGCACATAGGAGAGAAGCGTACGACGACGTTTCGGTCTGACTTGGACCATTTACAAAATGACTTTGTAAATGGTCCAAGTCTGACCGAAACGTCGTCGTAAGCTCCTCTCTATGTGCGGGTTATGTGTGTATTATTCCAGTCATGGTATTATGCCTTCTTGTTCCCTCAAGAAAGTCATGGCAGGTATATTTGTTCCTCCACGAGGCTTGACCTCCAATATAAGGTCACAGTGTAATAAAAGGTCACAATACTGTGGTTGGAACACGTCACCAAACACCTGTACTCAAGAGAAACTTGTGACTGTTTCAGTCTCTCTTGAATCACTGTTAATTCATAGTGTGGTTTAAAAAGACACGTAAGCAAACACTATAACATATTTATTAGAAAACGTTTCGGTCCTGGAACCTTGATCAAGGTTCCAGGACCGAAACGTTTTCTAATAAATATGTTATAGTGTTTGCTTACGTGTCTTTCTAAACCAACTTGTCGGTATTTATTACCAAGGTTTATACCAATTCATAGTGTACCTAGCATGGGCCAGTAGGCCTACAGGCCCATGCTAGGTAGGTCTAATTCACTCCTGAATACGCGTTAACACGTGACCTCGTCTGAAAACTTCAATACACAAAAGATATTCACTTTTCTTCTTGTATTATAAAATATAAATATTTCTTTCTCCACGGAGAAGTGGAAAAGAACTCTTCCTCCGTAAGCCATGCGTGTCCTAAGAGGAGACTAAAATGCCAGAAGCAAGGGACTAGTAACCCCCTTCTTCTGTATAAATTAAATTAGGTCACCCTGCTTCAGTGGGATACGGCCGGGTTGTTGAAAAAAAAAATATATACATTTCTTGGTATACATAACCTGGAAAAGATGCGATAAACAAGTGTCCTTAGAGATAATCGAGAGAGAGAATGGGACATGGGAGGGGAGGGGGAAGTGAAGAGGGGAAGTGAAGAGGGGAGGGAAAGAGGGGAGGGAAAGAGGGGAGAGGAGAGGGGATGCTTCATGTGAGTGCATGACCAATCAAGCCAACGCCCCACTCCTGACCTCGTCAACATTGCAGCCTGGCCTAGTGTTTCATGTTGCTGCATGCATGATTCTCTCGCTTCGTGCTGGTGTCTGCCTCGGCTGCTCGCCCAACTCATCATAACAAATTATGTGCTTTTCTCACATATGATTTGTAGCAAAACTCTCGATTTAGGTTAGGCTAGGAGAGGTTAGGTTAGGCTAGGAGAGGTTAGGTTAGGCTAGGAGAGGTTAGGTTAGGTAGGTTTAGTCAGGTTAGATTATTCTCTATCACTGAAAATTAACTAATTATAACACCACATAAAAAATAATTTAAGCGCACAAGAGCAACCAAAACATTATCAGTTGGTGGCGATGATCAGCGGCGGAAGGAAGGAAGGAAGGCAGGAAGGAAGGAAGGAAGGAAGGAAGGAAGGAAGGAAGGAAGGAAGGAAGGTCGGGCTTGCTCGTTTTCTCTCTCTCCTCCGAACATCCATGGATCTAGTCTGTATTTTGTGCTCCCACCTATGTCATGTTTACTTCTGATTCTTGCCTATTCAGCAGTCTATCTCTATCCGCTCCATTAATTCCTCAGAGCATCTTGTATGTCGTAATTATGTCTCTCCTAGTCCTCCTCTCTCCCTAAGGTCGTCACTTTTGAGTTAATTATATCTTCCCCTCACACTATACACTCCTCACTTATAAGACTAACTTGGTTGTAAACCTTTCAACGTTTTGAGTCTTTTGAAAGTACTTGATTGGGTGTTGGACCCACCGAAGTCTTTTATTCGTCAGGAACGATGCCATATTTGTTGTCAAATGATGACTCATAACTAATCAAGCCTTTTGTTATCATATGTAGTTATTTTAGTGTGTAGGTTTGGAAGCAATCCTTCCAGTATCATTACGATGTATTTTCCTCACCTACGTTCTAAAGAGTACAGTTCGAGGGTTTACAAGTGCTCCTGGAAACTTAGGTTCAGTTCCGCCTGCCTTGAAAGGTACCGTTAGTAAACATCAACATTCCAGCCTAGAGAGAACGAGTGACTAAGAGTATCAACACTGGTTTGGGATCTCCTGCTTCGAAGGTTCTAGTTATCCAACATAATAATTTTCCTTGCAAGTGCGATAACATTATTATGCTCCTGCAACGTGATCTGACAGTTTCACTCTTAGGTCTTTCACTCTAAGATCCTTTCCTTCAATACACGATTTAAAATTTCAATCTTTCCAGTCTTTCATTCATCTTTCGTCTCCCTCCTTTGAATAATGACCTTGCATTTACATCGAGTGACCTCCAGCAACCAATTGTTTCGAGACCCCTACAATCTGTCCTAAGTTCTCCATGAGGATGTCTATCTTCTTTTGTTTGCATTGCTCTCAATTTCACACACGTATCACACGTATTCTTAAACCTGAGAGTTGTCTACCTGTTTATTATTTCGGGGGTCGCCACCCCCGCAATCAAATTCCAATCCAAGCCTCTTGGGATGATTAATCAGGTTTGTAGATAAATAGTTCAGAGAACCGACAAGTTGATAAATTAGACACATGCGCAAATAAGTATCTTTATCTACTTTCCTGTCAGACACAGCAACATCTTGCAATCTTAATACAGGGAATTCTTCACTTGCCTAACCTTAAGACGTGACCTACATCCACATTTGGATTTGCCAAGTGTGATACCACCTACGATTGTCTACAGTATATAAGCCACTTCTTCGCACATATGCTGTATTCTTTTTAAGATTGATGGACTGATTACATCGACTCAAGGCTGAGGGACTGATTACCTCAAACTTCTCCTGTTCTTCACCATTCTTCTTTGTATAGGCTGATGAAATCACTGTGTGGTGATAAGTTTTCTCAGCAAAGATATTAATCAGGCTATTTCTATTAGCAGTACGCAGTGCAACCTTAGCACAATACCCGGAAAATCAGGAACTGTCTCCGGAAACCTGGCAAGTTCCTTCTTAAAGAGAAGCAAGGGTCGATTGGTGTCCTTAGGTATGAGAGGAGAAAGAGTTGAAAAGTCTTGGTCCCTTTACACTTACGGTAGGTTAGTTTTATATCATTTAATCATACTTTAGAGTTCTCCCGCAGTTGCAAGTCTGCTTGTAAACAGTTGACTCTTTTCTAGCGTTTGAGCGAGACTCGTGGAGTGGAGACGCCACGCTGGTGAGACTCGTGGAGTGGAGACGCCACACTGGTGAGACTCGTGGAGTGGAGACGCCACACTGGTGAGACTCGTGGAGTGGAGACGCCACACTGGTGAGACTCGTGGAGTGGAGACGCCACGCTGGTGAGACTCGTGGAGTGGAGACGCCACACTGGTGAGACTCGTGGAGTGGAGACGCCACACTGGTGAGACTCGTGGAGTGGAGACGCCACACTGGTGAGACTCGTGGAGTGGAGACGCCACACTGATGAGACTCGTGGAGTGGAGACGCCACACTGGTGAGACTCGTGGAGTGGAGACGCCACGCTGGTGAGACTCGTGGAGTGGAGACGCCACACTGGTGAGACTCGTGGAGTGGAGACGCCACACTGGTGAGACTCGTGGAGTGGAGACGCCACACTGGTGAGACTCGTGGAGTGGAGACGCCACACTGGTGAGACTCGTGGAGTGGAGACGCCACACTGGTGAGACTCGTGGAGTGGAGACGCCACACTGGTGAGACTCGTGGAGTGGAGACGCCACACTGGTGAGACTCGTGGAGTGGAGACGCCACACTGGTGAGACTCGTGGAGTGGAGACGCCACACTGGTGAGACTCTGGTGAGACTCGTGGAGTGGAGACGCCACACTGGTGAGACTCGTGGAGTGGAGACGCCACACTGGTGAGACTCGTGGAGTGGAGACGCCACACTGGTGAGACTCGTGGAGTGGAGACGCCACACTGGTGAGACTCGTGGAGTGGAGACGCCACACTGGTGAGACTCGTGGAGTGGAGACGCCACACTGGTGAGACTCGTGGAGTGGAGACGCCACACTGGTGAGACTCGTGGAGTGGAGACGCCACACTGGTGAGACTCGTGGAGTGGAGACGCCACACTGGTGAGACTCGTGGAGTGGAGACGCCACACTGGTGAGACTCGTGGAGTGGAGACGCCACTCTGGTGAGACTCGTGGAGTGGAGACGCCACACTGGTGAGACTCGTGGAGTGGAGACGCCACACTGGTGAGACTCGTGGAGTGGAGACGCCACACTGGTGAGACTCGTGGAGTGGAGACGCCACACTGGTGAGACTCGTGGAGTGGAGACGCCACGCTGGTGAGACTCGTGGAGTGGAGACGCCACACTGGTGAGACTCGTGGAGTGGAGACGCCACACTGGTGAGACTCGTGGAGTGGAGACGCCACACTGGTGAGACTCGTGGAGTGGAGACGCCACACTGGTGAGACTCGTGGAGTGGAGACGCCACCCTGGTGAGACTCGTGGAGTGGAGACGCCACACTGGTGAGACTCGTGGAGTGGAGACGCCACACTGGTGAGACTCGTGGAGTGGAGACGCCACGCTGGTGAGACTCGTGGAGTGGAGACGCCACGCTGGTGAGACTCGTGGAGTGGAGACGCCACACTGGTGAGACTCGTGGAGTGGAGACGCCACACTGGTGAGACTCGTGGAGTGGAGACGCCACGCTGGTGAGACTCGTGGAGTGGAGACGCCACACTGGTGAGACTCGTGGAGTGGAGACGCCACACTGGTGAGACTCGTGGAGTGGAGACGCCACGCTGGTGAGACTCGTGGAGTGGAGACGCCACGCTGGTGAGACTCGTGGAGTGGAGACGCCACACTGGTGAGACTCGTGGAGTGGAGACGCCACACTGGTGAGACTCGTGGAGTGGAGACGCCACACTGGTGAGACTCGTGGAGTGGAGACGCCACACTGGTGAGACTCGTGGAGTGGAGACGCCACACTGGTGAGACTCGTGGAGTGGAGACGCCACACTGGTGAGACTCGTGGAGTGGAGACGCCACACTGGTGAGACTCGTGGAGTGGAGACGCCACACTGGTGAGACTCGTGGAGTGGAGACGCCACACTGGTGAGACTCGTGGAGTGGAGACGCCACACTGGTGAGACTCGTGGAGTGGAGACGCCACACTGGTGAGACTCGTGGAGTGAGAGACGCCACACTGGTGAGACTCGTGGAGTGGAGACACTGGTGAGACTCGTGGAGTGGAGACGCCACACTGGTGAGACTCGTGGAGTCTGGTGAGACTCGTGGAGTGGAGACGCCACACTGGTGAGACTCGTGGAGTGGAGACGCCGTGAGAGTGGAGACGCCACACTGGTGAGACTCACGCCACACTGGTGAGACTCGTGGAGTGGAGACTGGTGAGACTCGTGGAGTGGAGACGCCACACTGGTGAGACTCGTGGAGTGGAGACGCCACACGACTCACGCCACACTGGTGAGACTCGTGGAGTGGAGACGCCACGCTGGTGAGACTCGTGGAGTGGTGAGGACGCCAGACTCGTGGAGTGGGACGACGCCACTGGTGAGACTCGTGGAGTGGAGACGCCACTGGTGAGCTGGTGACACTCGTGGAGTGGAGACGCCACACTGGTGAGACTCGTGGAGTGGAGACGCCACACTGGTGAGACTCGTGGAGTGGAGACGCCACACTGGTGAGACTCGTGGAGTGGAGACGCCACACTGGTGAGACTCGTGGAGTGGAGACGCCACACTGGTGAGACTCGTGGAGTGGAGACGCCACACTGGTGAGCTGGTGAGACGCGTGGAGTGGAGACGCCACACTGGTGAGACTCGTGGAGTGGAGACGCCACACTGGTGAGACTCGTGGAGTGGAGACGCCACACTGGTGAGACTCGTGGAGTGGAGACGCCACACTGGTGAGACTCGTGGAGTGGAGACGCCACACTGGTGAGACTCGTGGAGTGGAGACGCCACACTGGTGAGACTCGTGGAGTGGAGACGCCACACTGGTGAGACTCGTGGAGTGGAGACGCCACACTGGTGAGACTCGTGGAGTGGAGACGCCACACTGGTGAGACTCGTGGAGTGGAGACGCCACACTGGTGAGACTCGTGGAGTGGAGACGCCACACTGGTGAGACTCGTGGAGTGGAGACGCCACACTGGTGAGACTCGTGGAGTGGAGACGCCACACTGGTGAGACTCGTGGAGTGGAGACGCCACACTGGTGAGACTCGTGGAGTGGAGACGCCACACTGGTGAGACTCGTGGAGTGGAGACGCCACACTGGTGAGACTCGTGGAGTGGAGACGCCACACTGGTGAGACTCGTGGAGTGGAGACGCCACACTGGTGAGACTCGTGGAGTGGAGACGCCACACTGGTGAGACTCGTGGAGTGGAGACGCCACGCTGGTGAGACTCGTGGAGTGGAGACGCCACACTGGTGAGACTCGTGGAGTGGAGACGCCACACTGGTGAGACTCGTGGAGTGGAGACGCCACGCTGGTGAGACTCGTGGAGTGGAGACGCCACGCTGGTGAGACTCGTGGAGTGGAGACGCCACACTGGTGAGACTCGTGGAGTGGAGACGCCACACTGGTGAGACTCGTGGAGTGGAGACGCCACACTGGTGAGACTCGTGGAGTGGAGACGCCACACTGGTGAGACTCGTGGAGTGGAGACGCCACACTGGTGAGACTCGTGGAGTGGAGACGCCACACTGGTGAGACTCGTGGAGTGGAGACGCCACACTGGTGAGACTCGTGGAGTGGAGACGCCACACTGGTGAGACTCGCGGAGTGGAGACGCGACGCTGGTGAGACTCGTGGAGTGGAGACGCCACACTGGTGAGACTCGTGGAGTGGAGACGCCACACTGGTGAGACTCGTGGAGTGGAGACGCCACGCTGGTGAGACTCGTGGAGTGGAGACGCCACACTGGTGAGACTCGTGGAGTGGAGACGCCACACTGGTAAGACTCGTGGAGTGGAGACGCCACACTGGTGAGACTCGTGGAGTGGAGACGCCACGCTGGTGAGACTCGTGGAGTGGAGACGCCACACTGGTGAGACTCGTGGAGTGGAGACGCCACGCTGGTGAGACTCGTGGAGTGGAGACGCCACACTGGTGAGACTCGTGGAGTGGAGACGCCACACTGGTGAGACTCGTGGAGTGGAGACGCCACACTGGTGAGACTCGTGGAGTGGAGACGCCACACTGGTGAGACTCGTGGAGTGGAGACGCCACACTGGTGAGACTCGTGGAGTGGAGACGCCACACTGGTGAGACTCGTGGAGTGGAGACGCCACACTGGTGAGACTCGTGGAGTGGAGACGCCACACTGGTGAGACTCGTGGAGTGGAGACGCCACACTGGTGAGACTCGTGGAGTGGAGACGCCACACTGGTGAGACTCGTGGAGTGGAGACGCCACGCTGGTGAGACTCGTGGAGTGGAGACGCCACGCTGGTGAGACTCGTGGAGTGGAGACGCCACGCTGGTGAGACTCGTGGAGTGGAGACGCCACGCTGGTGAGACTCGTGGAGTGGAGACGCCACGCTGGTGAGACTCGTGGAGTGGAGACGCCACGCTGGTGAGACTCGTGGAGTGGAGACGCCACGCTGGTGAGACTCGTGGAGTGGGGACGCCACACTGGCGAGACTCGTGGAGTGGGGACGCCACACTGGCGAGACTCGTGGAGTGGGGACGCCACACTGGCGAGACTCGTGGAGTGGGGACGCCACACTGGTGAGACTCGTGGAGTGGGGACGCCACACTGGTGAGACTCGTGGAGTGGGGACGCCACACTGGTGAGACTCGTGGAGTGGGGACGCCACGCTGGTGTTGACTACTCTAAGGGCCCGATTGTTTTAGTAAAATTAGATTGACCGGTAGTTACGTCCTGCTACCATATTCAACATGACAGTCACGTCATAATATCATGACTGGAACAATACACAAACAACACGAACACGAGAGAAACTTACTCTGGCTCCCTTCCCTTCGTATGTGTGTGACTAGTCAATGGTCCAAGTCGGACCGAAATGTCGTCATAAGTTTCTGTCTCCTATGTGCGGGTTGTGTATGATAGCCACACACAACAAAAGCTAGCTATCTTTCTCACCTTTGATATACCTTTGATCAGTTCTAAGAGTTTTTCTAGTCATGTATGTGACCAGTTATATTCCATTACACGAGATGCATTGTACAGTGAGGATGACTGAGCACAGTACACAGTGAGGATGACTGAGCACAGTACACAGTGAGGATGACTGAGCACAGTACACAGTGAGGATGACTGAGCACAGTACACAGTGAGGATGACTGAGCACAGTAGAACAGTGAGGATGACTGAGCACAGTAGAACAGTGAGGATGACTGAGCACAGTACACAGTGAGGATGACTGAGCACAGTACACAGTGAGGATGACTGAGCACAGTACACAGTGAGGATGACTGAGCACAGTACACAGTGAGGATGACTGAGCACAGTAGAACAGTGAGGATGACTGAGCACAGTACACAGTGAGGATGACTGAGCACAGTACACAGTGAGGATGACTGAGCACAGTACACAGTGAGGATGACTGAGCACAGTACACAGTGAGGATGACTGAGCACAGTACACAGTGAGGATGACTGAGCACAGTACACAGTGAGGATGACTGAGCACAGTACACAGTGAGGATGACTGAGCACAGTACACAGTGAGGATGACTGAGCACAGTACACAGTGAGGATGACTGAGCACAGTACACAGTGAGGATGACTGAGCACAGTACACAGTGAGGATGACTAGAACAGTGAGGATGACTGAGCACAGTACACAGTGAGGATGACTAGAACAGTGAGGATGACTGAGCACAGTACACAGTGAGGATGACTGAGCACAGTACACAGTGAGGATGACTGAGCACAGTACACAGTGAGGATGACTGAGCACAGTACACAGTGAGGATGACTGAGCACAGTACACAGTGAGGATGACTGAGCACAGACTGAGCACAGAACAGTGAGGATGACTGAGCACAGTACACAGTGAGGATGACTGAGCACAGTACACAGTGAGGATGACTGAGCACAGTACACAGTGAGGATGACTGAGCACAGTACACAGTGAGGATGACTGAGCACAGTACACAGTGAGGATGACTGAGCACAGTACACAGTGAGGATGACTGAGCACAGTACACAGTGAGGATGACTGAGCACAGTACACAGTGAGGATGACTGAGCACAGTACACAGTGAGGATGACTGAGCACAGTACACAGTGAGGATGACTGAGCACAGTAGAACAGTGAGAATGATTGAGCACAGTACACAGTGAGGATGACTGAGCACAGTACACAGTGAGGATGACTGAGCACAGTACACAGTGAGGATGACTGAGCACAGTAGAACAATGAGGATGACTGAGCATAGTACACAGTGAGGATGACTGAGCACAGTAGAACAGTGAGGATGACTGAGCACAGTAGAACAGTGAGGATGACTGAGCACAGTAGAACAGTGAGGATGACTGAGCACAGTACACAGTGAGGATGACTGAGCACAGTAGAACAGTGAGGATGACTGAGCACAGTACACAGTGAGGATGACTGAGCACAGTACACAGTGAGGATGACTGAGCACAGTACACAGTGAGGATGACTGAGCACAGTACACAGTGAGGATGACTGAGCACAGTACACAGTGAGGATGACTGAGCACAGTAAACAGTGAGGATGACTGAGCACAGTACACAGTGAGGATGACTGAGCACAGTACACAGTGAGGATGACTGAGCACAGTACACAGTGAGGATGACTGAGCACAGTACACAGTGAGGATGACTGAGCACAGTAGAACAGTGAGGATGACTGAGCACAGTACACAGTGAGGATGACTGAGCACAGTACACAGTGAGGATGACTGAGCACAGTACACAGTGAGGATGACTGAGCACAGTAGAACAGTGAGGATGACTGAGCACAGTAGAACAGTGAGGATGACTGAGCACAGTACACAGTGAGGATGACTGAGCACAGTACACAGTGAGGATGACTGAGCACAGTACACAGTGAGGATGACTGAGCACAGTACACAGTGAGGATGACTGAGCACAGTACACAGTGAGGATGACTGAGCACAGTACACAGTGAGGATGACTGAGCACAGTACAGTGAGGATGACTGAGCACAGTACACAGTGAGGATGACTGAGCACAGTACACAGTGAGGATGACTGAGCACAGTACACAGTGAGGATGACTGAGCACAGTACACAGTGAGGATGACTGAGCACAGTACACAGTGAGGATGACTGAGCACAGTAAACAGTGAGGATGACTGAGCACAATACACAGTGAGGATGACTGAGCACAGTACACAGTGAGGATGACTGAGCACAGTACACAGTGAGGATGACTGAGCACAGTACACAGTGAGGATGACTGAGCACAGTAGAACAGTGAGGATGACTGAGCACAGTATACAGTGAGGATGACTGAGCACAGTACACAGTGAGGATGACTGAGCACAGTACACAGTGAGGATGACTGAGCACAGTACAGTGAGGATGACTGAGCACAGTACACAGTGAGGATGACTGAGCACAGTACACAGTGAGGATGACTGAGCACAGTACACAGTGAGGATGACTGAGCACAGTAAACAGTGAGGATGACTGAGCACAGTACACAGTGAGGATGACTGAGCACAGTACACAGTGAGGATGACTGAGCACAGTACACAGTGAGGATGACTGAGCACAGTAGAACAGTGAGGATGACTGAGCACAGTACACAGTGAGGATGACTGAGCACAGTACACAGTGAGGATGACTGAGCACAGTACACAGTGAGGATGACTGAGCACAGTAGAACAGTGAGGATGACTGAGCACAGTAGAACAGTGAGGATCACTGAGCACAGTACACAGTGAGGATGACTGAGCACAGTACACAGTGAGGATGACTGAGCACAGTACACAGTGAGGATGACTGAGCACAGTAGAACAGTGAGGATGACTGAGCACAGTAGAACAGTGAGGATCACTGAGCACAGTACACAGTGAGGATGACTGAGCACAGTACACAGTGAGGATGACTGAGCACAGTACACAGTGAGGATGACTGAGCACAGTACACAGTGAGGATGACTGAGCACAGTACACAGTGAGGATGACTGAGCACAGTACACAGTGAGGATGACTGAGCACAGTACACAGTGAGGATGACTGAGGACAGTAAACAGTGAGGATGACTGAGCACAGTACACAGTGAGGATGACTGAGCACAGTACACAGTGAGGATGACTGAGCACAGTACACAGTGAGGATGACTGAGCACAGTACACAGTGAGGATGACTGAGCACAGTACACAGTGAGGATGACTGAGCACAGAACAGTGAGGATGACTGAGCACAGTAGAACAGTGAGGATGACTGAGCACAGTACACAGTGAGGATGACTGAGCACAGTACACAGTGAGGATGACTGAGCACAGTACACAGTGAGGATGACTGAGCACAGTACACAGTGAGGATGACTGAGCACAGTAGAACAGTGAGGATGACTGAGCACAGTACACAGTGAGGATGACTGAGCACAGTACACAGTGAGGATGACTGAGCACAGTACACAGTGAGGATGACTGAGCACAGTAGAACAGTGAGGATGACTGAGCACAGTACACAGTGAGGATGACTGAGCACAGTACACAGTGAGGATGACTGAGCACAGTACACAGTGAGGATGACTGAGCACAGTACACAGTGAGGATGACTGAGCACAGTACACAGTGAGGATGACTGAGCACAGTATACAGTGAGGATGACTGAGCACAGTAGAACAGTGAGGATGACTGAGCACAGTACACAGTGAGGATGACTGAGCACAGTACACAGTGAGGATGACAGCACAGTAGAACAGTGAGGATGACAGCACAGTAGAACAGTGAGGATGACTGAGCACAGAACAGTGAGGATGACTGAGCACAGTAGAACAGTGAGGATATCAAGTATTCCAGTAAAAGTCTAGAAGTTCCAGGTTTCTTTCCAGCAGAGTTACAACTGGGAGTGACACAAGTGGTGTGTGGCAGGACAAGGAATATGACAATGTTCCCCCTGACACAGGTCCTTATCAGGGGATGACCAGCTCAGTGCTTAAGCAAACGTTAGGTACCGGTACTCAGTATCAGTGGTTAAACGTTAAGTACCGGTGCTCAGTATCAGTGGTTAAACGCTAAGTACCGGTGCTCAGTATCAGTGGTTAAACGTTAAGTACCGTTACTCAGTATCAGTGGTTAAACGTTAAGTACCGTTACTCAGTATCAGTGGTTAAACGTTAAGTACCGTTACTCAGTATCAGTGGTTAAACGTTAAGTACCGGTACTCAGTATCAGTGGTTAAACGTTAAGTACCGTTATTCAGTATCAGTGGTTAAACGTTAAGTACCAGTGCTCAGTATCAGTGGTTAAACGTTAAGTACCGGTACTCAGTATCAGTGGTTAAACGTTAAGTACCGGTACTCAGTATCAGTGGTTAAACGTTAAGTACCGGTGCTCAGTATCAGTGGTTAAACGTTAAGTACCGGTACTCAGTATCAGTGGTTAAACGTTAAGTACCGGTACTCAGTATCAGTGGTTAAACGTTAAGTACCGGTGCTCAGTATCAGTGGTTAAACGTTAAGTACCGGTGCTCAGTATCAGTGGTTAAACGTTAAGTACCGGTGCTCAGTATCAGTGGTTAAGCAAACGTTAAGTATCGGTACTCAGTATCAGTGGTTAAACGTTAAGTACCGGTGCTCAGTATCAGTGGTTAAACGCTAAGTACCGGTGCTCAGTATCAGTGGTTAAACGTTAAGTACCGTTACTCAGTATCAGTGGTTAAACGTTAAGTACCGTTACTCAGTATCAGTGGTTAAACGTTAAGTACCGTTACTCAGTATCAGTGGTTAAACGTTAAGTACCGGTACTCAGTATCAGTGGTTAAACGTTAAGTACCGGTGCTCAGTATCAGTGGTTAAACGTTAAGTACCGGTGCTCAGTATCAGTGGTTAAAGTTTAAGTACCGGTGCTCAGTATCAGTGGTTAAACGTTAAGTACCGGTGCTCAGTATTAGTGCTTAAACAAACGTTAAGTACCGGTGCTCAGTATCAGTGGTTAAGCAAACGTTAAGTACCGGTACTCAGTATCAGTGGTTAAGCAAACGTTAAGTACCGGTACTCAGTATCAGTGGTTAAGCAAACGTTAAGTACCGGTACTCAGTATCAGTGGTTAAACGTTAAGTACCGGTGCTCAGTATCAGTGGTTAAGCAAACGTTAAGTACCGGTACTCAGTATCAGTGGTTAAGCAAACGTTAAGTACCGGTACTCAGTATCAGTGGTTAAGCAAACGTTAAGTACCGGTACTCAGTATCAGTGCTTAAACGTTAAGTACCGGTGCTCAGTATCAGTGGTTAAACGTTAAGTACCGGTGCTCAGTGTCAGTGGTTAAGCAAACGTTAAGTACCGGTGCTCAGTGTCAGTGGTTAAGCAAACGTTAAGTACCGGTGCTCAGTGTCAGTGGTTAAGTAACCACTGGTCAACCAGTGTGCTCAAACCCGAGATACGTTTTCTACCTCATTTAAAACACAAGAATTTACTCTGTGTACAAAGCCCTAAAGGATTATGAAGGTCTGAAGAATGAGATTCACAAATGTAGTGCATACGCTCCTGAGTGCACATACTCCTGAGTGCACATGCTCTTCCTGAGTGCACATGCTCCTGAGTGTACATTAAGGCCGTTTTATCCTAAATTGTATTGTATTTCCGGTTGTCCCACAAATTTGATCACTTCAGCATCCTAAGTGAACTATGGAGTCCACTTGTTCCAGTCAGCTTTACAATGTTCACACACACACACACACACACACACACACACACACACACACACACACACACACACACACACACACAGGATTCACTCCTCTATGGCAGCTTTTGCTGTATATTTATCGGAGAGTAATGGTCAGAGAGAGAGACGGGGGGGGGGGGGTAGAGGAAAGAGTATGGAACAGGAGGCTGAGGTGAGTGTGAGGTTGTGGTAGTGGTGGAGGGGACATCAGGTTGTCATGGCAACATCCCCCAGCCATGATCCGTGGGCAGCAGATCCTTCTCTTGTCTCGTAAAATCTCCACCCTTGTTTACTCCCTTGTAACTGAACCCATCTGCTCCCGTCCATTCTTCATATCGTTTTCTCGCACTCTCCCCTCATCCTTCTTTCTTAACTAACCTCTGCACTAATCCCAGCTCAAGCCAAAATATAGAATTACCTCACGTATGTGACCCAGCCTGTGTGATGGAATATGACAGGGAAAAATACTACTAACTTGTATTTCCACTATGTAGTTATCATATGGAATATTACATCATGTATGTAACCCGTTCTGTGATGGAATATGACAGGGAAATGTATGTAGCTTTTGTTCCCATTATGTAACTATCATACATTACTCCATCATGTATGATGGAACATTACAGAACCACAGCTAGTTTCTGTTGCCACTGTGTAACTATTATGAAGAGTACAGCAGCAGCAGCAGTAGCAGTAGCAGTAGCAGCAGCAGCAGCAGTAGCAGCAGCAGCAACAGCAGCAGTAGCAGCAGCAGCAACAGCAGCACACTGATCACGCAAGTGTAGTAGTTAGGTTAGTTATGTCGCCTGAGCCGCTAGTTTATTGTACACCCGCAGCTCATCCTGTGAGCATTTGCGCCAAAAAAAATATAGAATTACAAAGGTGACAATGAGTCTTTGTCAGACTCCACTGACCATTGTCACATCACTAGAAAGCAATACTAGTCATTTCATATTTTAAAATGACTTTATATAGTTGTTTTACACAGTACAGTAAGGAACACAAACTCGAAAAAAAAATACCACCAGTAAAAAACTAGTTATAACTGGGTTACAACGTAAAGAAACAGCTCAGTGATACAGTCGTTGCAAAATTTGGATACAACCTGAAGATTTGAGATATCTTATTAACAATGATGTGCTTTATTATACCTTGTAAGGTCTGGGTGGAGGTGCCTCTGAAAAGTTCGACGTTTGGACACTAAGATTTAATAATGTAGTGTATGGCCCTGTCTCTATCTACACACTTTGTATTTTATGTCACTAACATCATACAAGCCATACTGCCACATATAACCTAGACTTAGTCTAGCAGTAACGACATCTTACAATCTACTGACGTTGTTACTTTCTCCATACACATATTTAACTTAGGTTAGGTAAGGTTTGTCAGGAAACAGGACAAGTGTTTCCTGACGCGGGTCTTAGTCATGTGATGACCTCCAGCTGAAGATTTTAGTCATTTGACCGAGGACTTCTACTGGCTCCCCGGTCCACCCGTTTAAAAATTATGGTTATGATTAATATCTAACTTGGCACACTTCATAATGATGGATAATGAATCTGCTAGTCTACACTTGTGGTAGCAATATTGATCTGCTAGTAACAGTGTAAATAGTCTTGGACTAAGAATGTAGACACAGTGTTCTCCCAAAGTGCCCACTTAGTTTATTTTACAATTCCTCCCTAATCTGTCACTCCAGTACGTTGTTACCGTAGCTTAGTTTTAAAATTTGGCCCTCCACCTATATGTTATCAGGCCTGCCTCTCTCTCTCTCTCCCCTTCACTCCAAAAAAGTACATTCCAATTACTCTGAAGCGTTCCCGGTAGTTTAAATGCTTTAAAGATTCTGTGCTGGTAGTAAACGAAATCTGTATATTTTCCAGCTTTGATATATCTCCTGCTCTGTACCATAACATTAACACCACCCCTAACCTGGCACCATCACATTACCACTCCCACCACCTGTAAAGTAGCACCATTATACTTCTTCTCCATTAAGGTGTCACCATAACCCCTCTGGAGCTACCCTACCTTAGCTTAAAGCAACCCTCACTCGTGTGACACCTAGGTGTTGCATGCCAAGCGAGTTCTCGCAACACCACCGGTCATGGAGGTAAATGACAGTCTAATATGTATTGTGTGGCTAAATAGTGAGAGTGAACGTATGTGGGGGTGGGGAGGGATGGGACTGGGGAGAGTGGAAGAAGAGAGTCAACAAAGAGAGCGTGAGTCACCTTCAGTGTTCACGTCACGACCTGCTCTTGTCTTTCTTTTCAATGCCTCTGTCAGCGATCAATATGACATTCTCTCTCTCTCTCTCTCTCTCTCTCTCTCTCTCTCTCTCTCTCATACGCACACACAAATACTAGTTTACTCCGCCCAGCTCTGTCCTTTTATCTCTATAACTCTGTCATGGAACTCCAGCAAATTTGTAAAACTGACTTCTCCATTTCCAAACCTGTGCTGGTTTGCTTTAAAAAGAATCTCCCTCTCTCCAAGTACTCTAGTATCATTTTCCTTACTACATTTTTTTCAGAACTTTTGACAGTATTCATAGAAAAACTATCCTGTAGATCAGTGCCTCTTCTCTTTCTAATTTTCTGGAACTTGTCCTGACGGGAGAGACTGACTGTATTCCTTTAGGGTCAACATAGTGCTTTGTTCCTCTTAAAACATAAATATATTACCTCATTATACTATATTTGTTACATCTAGCTTACCAAAATATGCTGATAAAGGTATAAAATACCGACAAGACGATTAAGACACATGTGCAACAGTTGGGTTTCTTTATTGTTGAAATGTTTCGCCTACACAGCAGGTTTCTTCAGTTAAATACAGAGGCAGCAGGTGTAGTAGTGAAATGAAGATGTAATTACAGTCTATCAACCGTGGAGAAATAGTATTTGAGGTCAGTCCCTCAGCCTAGAGAAGAGTTCAGTGCCAAGTAGAGAAACATGGGTAAGCAAGGTGGAGCAGGGATGAGCATAAAAGTACAGGACTGTACAAGACACAGGGTCCGAGGGTTGTACAAGACATAGGTGCAGGACTGTACAAGACACAGGGTCCGAGGGTTGTACAAGACATAGGTGCAGGACTGCACAAGACACAGGGTCCGAGGGTTGTACAAGACATAGGTGCAGGACTGCACAAGACACAGGGTCCGAGGGTTGTACAAGACATAGGTGCAGGACTGCACAAGACACAGGGTCCGAGGGTTGTACAAGACATAGGTGCAGGACTGCACAAGACACAGGGTCCGAGGGTTGTACAAGACATAGGTGCAGGACTGCACAAGACACAGGGTCCGAGGGTTGTACAAGACATAGGTGCAGGACTGCACAAGACACAGGGTCCGAGGATTGTACAAGACATAGGTGCAGGACTGCACAAGACACAGGGTCCGAGGGTTGTACAAGACATAGGTGCAGGACTGCACAAGACACAGGGTCCGAGGGTTGTACAAGACATAGGTGCAGGACTGCACAAGACACAGGGTCCGAGGATTGTACAAGACATAGGTGCATGACTGCACAAGACACAGGGTCCGAGGGTTGTACAAGACATAGGTGCAGGACTGCACAAGACACAGGGTCCGAGGGTTGTACAAGACATAGGTGCAGGACTGCACAAGACACAGGGTCCGAGGATTGTACAAGACATAGGTGCAGGACTGCACAAGACACAGGGTCCGAGGGTTGTACAAGACATAGGTGCAGGACTGCACAAGACACAGGGTCCGAGGGTTGTACAAGACATAGGTGCAGGACTGCACAAGACACAGGGTCCTAGGGTTGTACAAGACATAGGTGCAGGACTGCACAAGACACAGGGTCCGAGGGTTGTACAAGACATAGGTGCAGGACTGCACAAGACACAGGGTCCTAGGGTTGTACAAGACATAGGTGCAGGACTGCACAAGACACAGGGTCCGAGGGTTGTACAAGACATAGGTGCAGGACTGCACAAGACACAGGGTCCGAGGATTGTACAAGACATAGGTGCAGGACTGCACAAGACACAGGGTCCGAGGGTTGTACAAGACATAGGTGCAGGACTGCACAAGACACAGAGGGTTGTACAAGACATAGGTGCAGGACTGCACAAGACACAGGGTCCGAGGGTTGTACAAGACATAGGTGCAGGACTGCACAAGACACAGGGTCCGAGGATTGTACAAGACATAGGTGCAGGACTGCACAAGACACAGGGTCCGAGGGTTGTACAAGACATAGGTGCAGGACTGCACAAGACACAGGGTCCGAGGGTTGTACAAGACATAGATGCAGGACTGCACAAGACACAGGGTCCGAGGGTTGTACAAGACATAGGTGCAGGACTGCACAAGACACAGGGTCCGAGGGTTGTACAAGACATAGATGCAGGACTGCACAAGACACAGGGTCCGAGGGTTGTACAAGACACAGGTACAGGACTGTACAAGACACAGCCCAAAACTGTTCAACAGCCTCCCATCAAGCATTAGGGGAATTGCCAATAAGCCCCTGGCTGCCTTCAAGAGAGAGCTGGACAGATACCTAAAGTCAGTGCCGGATCAGCCGGGCTGTGGCTCGTACGTTGGACTGCGTGCGGCCAGCAGTAACAGCCTAGTTGATCAGGCCCTGATCCATCGGGAGGCCTGGTCATGGACCGGGCCGCGGGGGCGTTGATCCCCGGAATAACCTCCAGGTAACCTCCAGGGTCCGAGGGTTGTACAAGACATAGGTGCAGGACTGTACAAGACACAGGGTCCGAGGGTTGTACAAGACATAGGTGCAGGCCTGCACAAGACACAGGGTCCGAGGATTGCACAAGACATAGGTGCAAGACTGCACAAGACACAGGGTCCGAGGATTGCACAAGACATAGGTGCAAGACTGCACAAGACATAGGGTCCGAGGATTATACAAAACACAAGTACAGGTATACACGAGAGAGAGAGAGAGAGCGGCACTCAGCATCAGCAAGATAAATGAAGGAGGCACGAGTACCACTTCACCTCCGTCTGTGGTAGACAATAGTGCAACCTGACGCCACAATCACACCTTGTCTCACTATGTAACTGTACCTACAGCCACCTCAAGGTCTTTAACATGAGTCAATGTTCTCAATGAACCATCTGTCACCTACTTCCGCCTCCCACGCTACCAACCATTAAGTATCGAAGCAGCCAAAATATCGTAAGACGTTAACATGGTGAGCATACAACAGAACACAACAGCCCAAGTGGATCAACAAGAATCAGTGATAGATGGTAACCAACTACTCAGTCTACGCTTTACCGGCATAATTTACCACTTTAGCTTAGAAAGCAACGATGATTTTGTCAAACAAGAATGTAAGTATATCCTTGTAATAGCGGAAGTCAGTCTGAACACCACAGAATTATTTTATTTCATTGATGATAAATAGTGCTAAAGTAATTTAAACCGATATATGATAATTGTGGTAGGATTACACTAAATTATATTACCGTGAATCTAGTAATGTTTGGTAAGGTTGTAAAGTTACTTTAGATGCAAATTTTAAACTTATACACCATGTTAATAAATACAAATATTGTATATATATCAATAGATAAGAGGACATTTTATATTTTTTTACTGCAGGTAAGTTCATTTGAGTGAGTTAGTTTTAAACTCATAACAGTAACATAGGAACTGTAACCTTCAACAGCACAGTAACACAGGAACTGTAACCTTCAACAGCACGAGTTATGTCATCTTATACTCACCCAGGTAATGCAAGATAATACGGGACAAACTAAGTTATCCTCACCTAGATAACACAAGTTATCCTGACCTATATAACACACAAGACAACAAGGGACACGGCAGGTTTAGTAGTAAATGTAGGTGATTAAGAAACCAATCTTGAAGTGAGGTAGTAATTTTCCCAGTAACCACAGGTTATACATAATATCAAACATTATTGATCCACCAGTGATCCAGTAACCACAGGTTATACATAATATCAAACATTATTGATCCACCAGTGATCCAGTAACCACAGGTTATACATAATATCAAACATTATTGATCCACCAGTGATCCAGTAACCACAGGTTATACATAATATCAAACATTACTGATCCACCAGTGATCCAGTAACCACAGGTTATACATAATATCAAACATTACTGATCCACCAGTGATCCAGTAACCACAGGTTATACATAATATCAAACATTACTGATCCACCAGTGATCCAGTAACCACAGGTTATACATAACATCAAACATTACTGATCCACCAGTGATCCAGTAACCACAGGTTACACATAACATCAAACACTATTGATCCACCAGTGATCCAGTAACCACAGTTTACACATAACATCAAACACTATTGATCCACCAGTGATCCAGTAACCACAGGTTACACATAACATCAAACACTATTGATCCACCAGTGATCCAGTAACCACAGTTTACACATACCATCAAACACTATTGATCCACCAGTGATCCAGTAACCACAGTTTACACATACCATCAAACACTATTGATCTTCTAGTGACGTACTACCTACTACTCCGCGTAGGTAAATAGTCGTGATATTGGAAGACCACGTACGTCACTCAGCGTTGTTAGCATTAAAAAATATAATTATTTGATAATAATGATAGACAACAACTAGAGGTCGACACATGTGCAACACTTTGTTGATAAAATGTTCTGACTGCGCAACAGACTTCCTCGGTATAATACAGAGTTGGTTACTATACTGAAGACACTAGAAGTGGAGAGGTAATTCTGAAGTGATCAATCCCTCAATCTTGGCAGATGGTCAGTCTCTAGTCTCTGAGGCTAAGAGACTGATGATCTATCATAGCTGGGAAACTGATCACCTCAAATCACCTCTCTACTGTTACTGCCTCCAGTAATCACCCTTGTATTCCACTGAAGAAGTCCACTGTGCAGGCGAAACGTTTCATCAACAAGGATACCTAAAAGAGATTGTATGTATGTTGGTAGAATTACCCACAATATGTTAAGTAAAAGGACACAAGTGCAACTAATGTGACATTTTATTGTGGCAACGTTTCGCTCTCCAGGAGCTTTGACAAAGCTCCTGGAGGGCAAAACGTTCCCACAATAAAATGTTGCATTAGTTGGACTTGCGTCCTTTTACCTAACATAAAAGGTTTTCAGTTAAGGGTAACATGAGAGGATGGTAGTACCTCCCTGGAGGGTTACTGTTTACCAACTAACTACCAACTGAAGGTGAAGACTCAGATGAACAATGGAATAAGCTGCATTCTAAGTAGAGGGCAGAAATTATTACTGTCGGCCGACTAATTTAAGAGGTGGTGGGGTGGGGAGGTGTCAAGAGCTACAACCTCACCCCCCCCCCCCACAAAACAAATCGGTGAGTATACCCCAAACTCTTTCCCCCCTCCCACCCCCCAATTGGCCCTGGCACCCGTAATCGATAAGACTGGTGCCTGGGGACCCAGCAGGCAGGCCCCTAGCTCACTCACCTAACTCAGCAGCTGGTTCTTAGGACCCAGCAGGAAGGTCCCTAGCTAACTCACCCAGCAACTGGTCCTCAGTCAGGACGGAGCAGGAAGGTCCCTAGCTAACTCACCCAGCAACTGGTCCTCAGTCAGGACGAGCAGGAAGGCGCCTAGCTAACTCACCCAGCAACTGGTCCTCAGTCAGGACGAGCAGGAAGGTCCCTAGCTAACTCACCCAGCAACTGGTCCTCAGTCAGGACGGAGCAGGTAGGTCCCTAGCTAACTCACCCAGCAACTGGTCCTCAGTCAGGACGAGCAGGAAGATTCCTAGCTAACTCACCCAGCAACTGGTCCTCAGTCAGGACGAGCAGGAAGGTCCCTAGCTAACTCACCCAGCAACTGGTCCTCAGTCAGGACGGAGCAGGAATGTCCCTAGCTAACTCACCCAGCAACTGGTCCTCAGTCAGGACGAGCAGGAAGGTCCCTAGCTAACTCACCCAGCAACTGGTCCTCAGTCAGGACGAGCAGGAAAGTCCCTAGCTAACTCACCTAGCAACTGGTTCTCAGTCAGGACGAGCAGGAAGGTCCCTAGCTAACTCACCCAGCAACTGGTCCTCAGTCAGGACGAGCAGGAAGGTCCCTAGCTAACTCACCCAACAACTGGTCCTCAGTCAGGACGAGCAGGAAGGTCCCTCGCTAACTCACCCAGCAACTGGTCCTCAGTCAGGACGAGCAGGAAGGCGCCTAGCTAACTCACCCAGCAACTGGTCCTCAGTCAGGACAAGCAGGAAGGTCCCTAGCTAACTCACCCAGCAACTGGTCCTCAGTCAGGACGGAGCAGGAAGGTCCCTAGCTAACTCACCCAGCAACTGGTCCTCAGTCAGGACGAGCAGGAAGGTCCCTAGCTAACTCACCCAGCAACTGGTCCTCAGTCAGGACGAGCAGGAAGGTCCCTCGCTAACTCACCCAGCAACTGGTCCTCAGTCAGGACGAGCAGGAAGATTCCTAGCTAACTCACCCAGCAACTGGTCCTCAGTCAGGACGAGCAGGAAGGTCCCTAGCTAACTTACCCAGCAACTGGTCCTCAGTCAGGACGGAGCAGGAAGGTCCCTAGCTAACTCACCCAGCAACTGGTCCTCAGTCAGGACGGAGCAGGAATGTCCCTAGCTAACTCACCCAGCAACTGGTCCTCAGTCAGGACGAGCAGGAAGGTCTCTAGCTAACTCACCCAGCAACTGGTCCTCAGTCAGGACGAGCTGGAAAGTCCCTAGCTAACTCACCCAGCAACTGGTCCTCAGTCAGGACGAGCAGGAAGGTCCCTAGCTAACTCACCCAGCAACTGGTCCTCAGCCAGGACGAGCAGGAAGGTCCCTAGCTAACTCACCCAGCAACTGGTCCTCAGTCAGGACGAGCAGGAAGGTCCCTAGCTAACTCACCAAGCAACTGGTCCTCAGTCAGGACGAGCAGGACGGTCCCTAGCTAACTCACCCAGCAACTGGTCCTAAGTCAGGACGAGCAGGAAGGTCCCTAGCTAACTCACCCAGCAACTGGTCCTCAGTCAGGACGGAGCAGGAAGGTCCCTAGCTAACTCACCCAGCAACTGGTCCTCAGTCAGGACGAGCAGGAAGGTCCCTAGCTAACTCACCCAGCAACTGGTCCTCAGTCAGGACGGGGCAGGAAGGTCCCTAGCTAACTCACCCAGCAACTGGTCCTCAGCCAGGACGAGCAGGAAGGTCCCTAGCTAACTCACCCAGCAACTGGTCCTCAGCCAGGACGAGCAGGAAGGTCCCTAGCTAACTCACCAAGCAACTGGTCCTCAGTCAGGACGAGCAGGACGGTCCCTAGCTAACTCACCCAGCAACTGGTCCTAAGTCAGGACGAGCAGGAAGGTCCCTAGCTAACTCACCCAGCAACTGGTCCTCAGTCAGGACGGAGCAGGAAGGTCCCTAGCTAACTCACCCAGCAACTGGTCCTCAGTCAGGACGAGCAGGAAGGTCCCTAGCTAACTCACCCAGCAACTGGTCCTCAGTCAGGACGGGGCAGGAAGGTCCCTAGCTAACTCACCCAGCAACTGGTCCTCAGCCAGGACGAGCAGGAAGGTCCCTAGCTAACTCACCCAGCAACTGGTCCTCAGCCAGGACGAGCAGGAAGGTCCCTAGCTAACTCACCCAGCAACTGGTCCTCAGTCAGGACGAGCAGGAAGGTCCCTAGCTAACTCACCCAGCAACTGGTCCTCAGTCAGGACGAGCAGGAAGGTCCCTAGCTAACTCACCCAGCAACTGGTCCTCAGTCAGGACGAGCAGGAAGGTCCCTAGCTAACTCACCCAGCAACTGGTCCTCAGTCAGGACGAGCAGGAAGGTCCCTAGCTAACTCACCCAGCAACTGGTCCTCAGTCAGGACGAGCAGGAAGGTCCCTAGCTAACTCACCCAGCAACTGGTCCTCAGTCAGGACGAGCAGGAAGGTCCCTAGCTAACTCACCCAGCAACTGGTCCTCAGTCAGGACGAGCAGGAAGGTCCCTAGCTAACTCACCCAGCAACTGGTCCTCAGTCAGGACGAGCAGGAAGGTCCCTAGCTAACTCACCCAGCAACTGGTCCTCAGTCAGGACGAGCAGGAAGGTCCCTAGCTAACTCACCCAGCAACTGGTCCTCAGTCAGGACGAGCAGGAAGGTCCCTAGCTAACTCACCCAGCAACTGGTCCTCAGTCAGGACGAGCAGGCTCACTTCACTAGTACCAGTACAATTACTGTCACAACCACCACCTTTCCTCTCCCGACGTGTTGTGTAACTTGACGATGGTTCAAGAGAGACCAAAATGCTCCTCTCTAAATGCTGGTTGTGAAACGGGAAGATAACTTTTGTAAATACGATGAATTATCTGATGGGTAGATTGGTTGTAGAAAACTAGTATTAAAAATTAAAATATTGGTATATCTTACGTAATATTGGTGCTGAGGAGGAATATCCGAAATATTCCTTAAGGATGCCATAATCGCGAACAAACTATACAAGATGGAAAATAACCACGTAGAAGGGAACGATTCGTTCCCCCGAACGCATCTACCTGGACTTCTTATTTCTGAAACATTGCAAGCTCCTGATGTGTTAAAGGCAACATGAAAGGCCTAGAACTATCATTCAACTCCCCCTGTGGTGTTTTGCATTTTTAAAGATGTTTCCAGGGGACAGCGCCCCCCGTGGTTCCATCCCACACCAGACCTGGTGAATCAAGGCTTGATCTATCAGGTTATTAATCAGTAGGACACATGAGCAACAGTTGGGTATCTTTTCCTCCAAGGCTGAAGTAATTACATCTTTACATCGCTGCTACTCCTGACAACTCTATATTTGACTGAAGAAACCTACTGTGTAAGCGAAAGGTTTCAATCCCAAAGCTACCCAACTGTACCATGTGTGTCTTACTCATAAAATTGTGGGTATTTTATACCATTTTTCAACATATCAGGTTATTACGGGTGGCCCCACACGCAGCAACGTAGGAACCACAGCTCAGCTGATCAACTCGCCTCAGGAACTTTATCAAGTTCCTTCAAGATAAATCTCTCGAACACTTTCGTCGAACATCATGGAATCTTGATTCTGAGGACATGTACATAACCTTCACGACTACGACAACTACTACTACAACTAACCCATCTCTTTGGGAAGGACATACTTCCACTGGGAAATCCCGCCTACCAGTGACTATGCCCTCGTCTGCTACACCTGACGTTACTATATAAGCGCCAGGCTCCTTGCTTCTGCTTCAGAATCTCCACGACTACTGTGCTCTTCGCACCTACTCCAAGGCTGAGAGACTGATTACCTCATCTTCTGTATATAGTCCTACTGTCTTCAAGTTATGTCCTAGAATTTGTATTGATAAAGCCACTGGATGGCGAAACGTCTACAATAAAGATAACCAGATGTTGCACATGTGTCTTAATTTCATCATAAAATTAACGTGTTGCCCAATACTGGAGATTCTGATGAAAGAAAACTTACCAAGACAATTGCCATGATATTCAGAAGTGTAATAAGACAGGAATGAGTAAAATCTAATTATTTCTTACGGAGATTTAAAGGTGACATTTGTGGTGATGTCATGACAACATGTGCTTGCTGCGTGGAGGTTGAGGCTGTTTTTTGAAGAATGAGACACCTGTTCCATATTTGGGAATCTTTACTGAGGAAACGCTTTGTCAACCAGTGGCTTCTTCAGTCCAATACAGAGAACAGATGAGGAGTATGAGGTAATCAGTCCCTCAGCCTGGAGTCGATGTGTTCAGTTCATCAATCTTGAGAAATGTACAGCATATGTGTGGAATAAGTTGCTATGTTTTGGTGACTTGGACCTGCTTAGCGTGGGCCAGTAGACCTCTTGCAGTGCTCCTTCCTTAAGTGGGTGTGAGTTGGACCTGCTTAGCTTGGGCCAACAGACCTGCTGCAGTGATCCTTCCTTAAGTGGGTGTGAGCTGGACCTGCTCAGCTTGGCCCAGTAGACCTGTTGCAGTGCTCCTTCCTTAAGTGGGTGTGAGCTGCACCTGCTCAGCTTGGGCCAGTAGACCTGTTGCAGTGCTCTTTCCTTAAGTGGATGTGAGCTGGACCTGCTCAGCTTGGGCCAGTAGACCTGTTGCAGTGCTCCTTCTCTGTTATGTTCTATCCAAGATTGATGGAGTGGTGACGTGTACTCAGCTCCAGTGGTGACGTGTACTTAGCTCTGTGAAGTTCTGTCCAGTGTGTTCTCCGTGAATCTGCACAAGATGTCCTCTCTTGAGCAACTGTACCAGCAGCTGAAACAGGAGCTTAGGGTTGCTAAGCTTGAGATACGGCGACTGACGGAGGAAAACAAGAGGATTCGTTGTGAGTCCTCAGGTCAAGAGAGGAACCTGGTCAGTGGCCGGCCAACATGGAACAAAGCTGAAAATCAAGAAGTCTGTTGGGGTGGCGGAAACAACGAAAATCCAGAAGATTGCTGTGGAGACTTCCATCCCATTTTCGGTATTACCAGACAAATGTGGGTTGTCTACTGGGAACGTCACAACGAGCACCAAGGGAGCATTGGCAGACGTGAGTGAGACATCCCTTGATACCCCAATGAAGACCATCAAGAACGTCACGACAAATTACACAAATGAAGGTAAGAATATTGTTTTAGTTGGAGACAGTCAGGTTAAGTTCATGGATAGGGCCTTTTGTCTTAGGGACAGGAAGAGGAGGCACAGGGTATGTTTTCCTGGGGCTGGGATGGGGGATATTGTTAGCCATCTGGACGACATCATGAAAGGTAATGGGAGCAATCCTATTATCTACCTCAGTGGGGGAAGAAACGATGTTGGCGGACGTAGGAGTGAGGACCTGATTAGCAGGTATAGGTCAGCAATAGAGATAATTAGGAAGAAGGGTGGGAACCCTGTCATATGTGGTATTCTGCCAAGGAGAGGAGTTGGAAACAAATGGTTGTCCAGGGCAACTGGTGTCAATTGCTGGCTGGACAAATACTGTAAGGAAAATGCGGTAACATTCATTGACAACTGGGACCTCTTCTATGGCAGAAATGACATGTATGCCAGGGATGGGGTTCACTTATCTAGGTCTGGGGTGGGGGCACTGGCAACGGCAGTGGAGGGAGCTGTTAGGGCTTTAAACTAGGAATATATAGTGGTATGAGTTTTGGCGAGAATACAGTGAAGTCCCAGTGTAGCAATACTATGAGTTCTAGGGGAACTAGTAATAGGCAGAATGAGGTAGATATTGGAAAGCCAATGGCACTAGGCGACAAGGACAGTAATAGGTTTAGTGAAAAAACAGATATGGGCAGGAAGGGTAAAGAGAAAGGAGGGTCTTTAAAATCATATTATGCTAATAGCCGTAGTGCTAGGAATAAGATGGATGAGTTGAGATTAGTTGCTAGTGCAGGTAACACTGATGTATTTGCAATCACTGAGACATGGTTTAATTCCAAAAGTCGGGACATGCCTTCAGAATGTCACATTCAGGGTTTTAAATTGTTCCAAGTAGATAGAAATATCGGTAAGGGAGGTGGGGTGGCACTGTATGTCCGAGATCACTTGAACTATTGCATAAAAACTGGTATTAAGTCTGAGGTAACACAGAGTCTGTCTGGATAGAATTTTCAGAGGGGCATAAAAAAATTATTCTAGGAGTGATATACCGTCCCTCAAACTTAGATAGGGACCAAGGGAAATTACTGTGGGAGGAAATTGTTAAGGCCACAAGGCACGATAATGTAGTAATTCTATTGGGCTTTAACTTTAGTCAGATTGATTGGAATTTCTTGACTGGGAATTTAGAATCAAATGACTTCTTAGAAGTAGTTCAGGATTGTTTTTTGAAGCAGTTTGTGACAAAACCTACAAGGGTAAATAACCTTCTTGATTTGGTTCTGGCGAACAAGGAAACCCTTGTTAATAATTTAGAAATTAATGAGGAACTCGGCACTAGCGATCACAAATCAATTACCTTTAGCATAGAAAGGAATGTGTGACAGTAGGGACAACTCAGTAACAGTTCCAGATTTTCGCTTAGCAGATTACGATGGGCTTAGAGAACACATATCATCTGTTGACTGGGGTAACGAAGAGAGCTATCAATATGACAGTTTTCTGAACACCACACATGCTGCTCAAAGAACGTTTATCCCGTATAAAGAAATTAGATCAAATAGAAATGACCCAAAATGGATGAATAATAGGCTGAAATATCTACTAGGGCATAAAGGAATTTATAGGCGTATCAAAAGAGGTGAGGGTCATCTTATGAATCAGTATATTGGCATTAAGAGGGACGTTAAAAAGGGGATAATAAAAGCTAAAAGGGACTATGAAATTAAAGTTGCTAGGGATTCGAAAACTAACCCAAAAAGTTTTTTCCAGGTCTATAGAACAAAAGTTAGAGATAAGATAGGTCCCCTTAAAAATAACTATGGGCATCTTACTGACAAAGAGAATGAAATGTGCTCGATTTTAAATAATTATTTTCTCTCGGTTCTTACACAGGAAGACACTAACAATATTCCAGTAATTAATTTTTATAGTGGACTAGAAGAAGATAAATTATGTAACATCACAGTCACTAGTGAAATGGTTGTGAAGCAGATAGACTGAAGCAAAATAAGTCGCCGGGTCCTGATGAGCTTTTTTCAAGGGTTCTTAAGGAATGCAAAATGGAACTCTGTGAATCATTAGCTAATATTTTTAATTTATCTCTTCAACCAGGTGTAGTGTCTGATATGTGGAAGATGGCTAATGTAATTCCAATTTTTAAAACAGGGGACAAGTCGTTACCGTCAAATTACCGCCCAATAAGCCTGACCTCAATTGTAGGCAAATTACTAGAGTCAATTATAGCTGAGATTATAAATAGCCATTTCGATAAGCATAGCTTGATTAATGATACTCAGCATGGATTCACGAGAGGCCGTTCTTGTCTAACTAATTTATTAACTTTCTTCAGTAAAGCTTTTGAGGCTGTTGATCACGATAAAGAATTTGATATTATTTACTTAGATTTTAGTAAAGCTTTTGATAGAGTTCCACACCAAAGATTGTTAAAGAAAGTGGCAGCTCATGGCATTGGGGGAAAAGTGCTCTCGTGGATCGAGTCATGGCTCACAGACAGGAAGCAGTGTGTGTCCATAAATGGGGTTAAATCCGAGTGGGGATCTGTAACAAGTGGCGTTCCACAGGAATCAGTCTTGGGCCCGTTGTTGTTTATATATATCAATGATCTTGATGAGGGAATTACTAGTGAAATGAGCAAATTCGCCGATGACACAAAGATAGGTAGGATAGAAATGGTATAAAATACCGACACAATGGAAATATAAACACATGCAGTATAATGTGATCCTTTATTGACAACGTTTCGCCCACACAGTGGGCTTTTTCAAGTCACAAACAGATCTACCTGGGGTGGAAGGTACGCGAGTATTTATAGTCAGGTTCAGAATGCTGAGGTCAGGTGGAGAATGCTGCATCTGATGATGTACCGAGTGGGGTTATAGAATTACCGACAATATGTAAAGTAAAAGGACACAAGTGCAACTAATGTGACATTTTATTGTGGCAACGTTTCGCTCTCCAGGAGCTTTATCAAGCCGTTTGTAACGGCTTGATAAATTATACTTGGGCGAAACATCAAGGGACCTCCAAACACGTATTACAGAACACCAATACGGAAGCAGGTCTGACGATACAAGGAATGCCTGTGTACAACACCGTAATTCACACAACCACTTGATAAACTACAGAAACTCAAGACTTATCGCCAGAGAAGACAACACTCAATACCGAAGAATCCTGGAACTAGGGACATTTACACAGGAACTGGAGATGTTTACACAAGAACTAGGGACAGTTACACAGGAACTGGAGATGTTTACACAAGAACTAGGGACAGTTACACAGGAACTGGAGATGTTTACACAAGAACTAGGGACAGTTACACAGGAACTGGAGATGTTTACACAAGAACTAGGGACAGTTACACAGGAACTAGATATGTTTACACAGTAGTATCATATCATAAATTTATACAATAATGACAAGTTGATAAGTAAAACCCATTCTGACACACTAGCAGTCTTAATTGACGAAACGTTTCGCCTGGTTGTAGGAGAAACGTTACGTCAATTAAAGACTGCTAGTGTGTCAAATGTGTCTTAGTTATCAACAGGTAGTAATAACATAGACAAAAAGTGTCCCTACCAGGTGCCGCAATCCACAAGACACAAAGTAAACAATATTAACTTATTACCAGGGTGAGGGGAATTTCCCTGAGCCTCGAGTGTCGTCCTTGATATGACAGTAAAAAAAAAAAAACAAGAGTTGGTGCACTGTGATCACCAGTGCACCCCCGCCCACACATCCGTGGTGATCACAGAGTCACGCTAAGTAAACTGTGTATCAAGCCTACATCACGTGGTTCACTTCTCCATGACACATGACATCCTCGCCTAGCTCGATTGGTAGCACACTCAGCTCACACACTGAGGTTCGTGGTTCGATCCCTAGTACGGGTGGAAATAATAGGACGTGTTTCCTTAGGACACCTATTCTCCCTGTTCACTTATCAGTAAAATAGGTACCTGAGTGTTAGTAGACTGGTGTGGGTCGCATCCTGGGACAAAACTGACCTAATTTGCGGGAAATGCTCAGCATAACAAGTGACTTTCTATATAGTAGTATGTGACTGATGTCAACTATGGTCTGTATACCTTGTACATGTACTGGTAGAAATAATTTTAAACATACCTTGCTAAAATATGTTAATATAATAATCCAAAATAACATAAGAAGCTACACTGTAATGTTATTGTGACTACGTGTCTGTATAAACAACTGATGACTATTGTAACCAGGTACAAACATGTACATACTTCATTATCACTAATTTGTTTAGCTACTTTTGAGGCCCAGTTCCTGGGCCCATTATGTGCCTCTGTAATGCTGAAGCCTAGTTCCTGGGCCCATTATGTGCCTCTGTAATGCTGAAGCCTAGTTCCTGGGCCCATTATGTGCCTCTGTAATGCTGAAGCCTAGTTCCTGGGCCCATTATGTGCCTCTGTAATGCTGAAGCCTAGTTCCTGGGCCCATTATGTGCCTCTGTAATGCTGAAGCCTAGTTCCTGGGCCCATTATGTGCCTCTGTAATGCTGAAGCCTAGTTCCTGGGCCCATTATGTGCCTCTGTAATGCTGAAGCCTAGTTCCTGGGCCCATTATGTGCCTCTGTAATGCTGAAGCCTAGTTCCTGGGCCCATTATGTGCCTCTGTAATGCTGAAGCCTAGTTCCTGAGCCCATTATGTGCCTCTGTAATGTTGAAGCCTAGTTCCTGGGCCCCTTATGTGCCTCTGTAATGCTGAAGCCTAGTTCCTGGACCCATTATGTGCCTCTGTAATGCTGAAGCCTAGTTCCTGGGCCCATTATGTGCCTCTGTAATGCTGAAGCCTAGTTCCTGGACCCATTATGTGCCTCTGTAATGCTGAAGCCTAGTTCCTGGACCCATTATGTGCCTCTGTAATGCTGAAGCCTAGTTCCTGGGCCCATTATGTGCCTCTGTAATGTTGAAGCCTAGTTCCTGGGCCCATTATGTGCCTCTGTAATGCTGAAGCCTAGTTCCTGGGCCCATTATGTGCCTCTGTAATGCTGAAGCCTAGTTCCTGGGCCCATTATGTGCCTCTGTAATGCTGAAGCCTAGTTCCTGGACCCATTATGTGCCTCTGTAATGCTGAAGCCTAGTTCCTGGGCCCATTATGTGCCTCTGTAATGCTGAAACCTAGTTCCTGGGCCCATTATGTGCCTCTGTAATGCTGAAGCCTAGTTCCTGGGCCCATTATGTGCCTCTGTAATGCTGAAGCCTAGTTCCTGGGCCCATTATGTGCCTCTGTAATGCTGAAGCCTAGTTCCTGGGCCCATTATGTGCCTCTGTAATGTTGAAGCCTAGTTCCTGGGCCCATTATGTGCCTCTGTAATGTTGAAGCCTAGTTCCTGGACCCATTATGTGCCTCTAATGTTGAAGCCTAGTTCCTGGACCCATTATGTGCCTCTGTAATGTTGAGGCCCAGTTCCTGGGCCCATTATGTGCCTCTGTAATGTTGAGTCCCAGTTCCTGGACCCATTATGTGCCTCTGTAATGTTGAGGCCCAGTTCCTGGACCCATTATGTGCCTCTGTAATGTTGAGGCCCAGTTCCTGGACCCATTATGTGCCTCTGTAATGTTGAGTCCTAGTTCCTGGACCCATTATGTGCCTCTGTAATGTTGAGTCCAAGTTCCTGGACCCATTATGTGCGTCTGTAATGTTGAGTCAAAGTTCCTGGACCCATTATGTGCGTCTGTCATGTTGAGTCCTAGTTCCCGGACCCATTATGTGCCTCTGTAATGTTGAGGCCCAGTTCCTGGACCCATTATGTGCCTCTGTAATGTTGAGGCCCAGTTCCTGGACCAATTATGTGCCTCTGTAATGTTGAGGCCCGGTTCCTGGACCCATTATGTGCCTCTGTAATGTTGAGGCCCAGTTCCTGGACCCATTATGTGCCTCGGTAATGTTGAGGCCCAGTTCCTGGACCCATTATGTGCCTCTGTAATGTTGAGGCACAGTTCCTGGACCCATTATGTGCGTCT
>NC_091372.1:5720199-5805199 GCF_038502225.1 Cherax quadricarinatus
AGAATGATGGTAAAGGATTACGAATGATAATGTCATATCTCACAGTCAAGGATCAAAGACTTGTCATCACAATCTGGTTAACTAGAAATTTCAAAACAAGAGATGCCAAATTATTGGTGGTCTTTAAATCACTTGTTCTCTTTACTATAGATTGCTGTACACTAAAAGTCCCTTTTAGAGTCAAGCACCTAAATTAATAGTAATGCTTTAAGTCCCTCGATCCGTACTCCAGGAAAGTAGATGAGAAAGACACATCATAATTTACACCTGAAAAACTCTTTAAAGGGATCAGTCCCAAATCTGCATACTAACCACTCCCTACGAAAGCAAGACACATGGCAGACGGTGCAAAATACCCCTATTAAACGCAAAGATGCAAAGAATACACTAAGAGAAATAACTCTAACTGCAAAGGGACCATGACTCTTCTTCCCTTAATACATTAGGAAAATTACCAGCAGATCCCCAGCTGTCTGCACGAGGTAACTGGAAAAGTTCCTCAGGACAGTGCCTGATTAGCTGAGCTGTGGTGCCTCTGTTGGAGTGTGTGCGGCAAGCACCAGCAGCCTTCTTCAGCAAGCATCAACCACAAATCCTGGTCTGGGATCGAGCCAAGGGAGCAGTGACCTGCCAAAATAGTCTTCGGGTAATCTTCAGCGAAGTTAAGTAGGTCACTGCATTTTACAGGATAAACCTCGATAACTTTCTAATAGAATAAAGGAATTAACATTTAAGAGGAGTTGAGGGATAAGTGGACCAGTCATCCATTATCCCGGTGTATCTTACTCTCTACCAGAGTTGAGGGATAAGTGGGCCAGTCATCCATTATCCCGGTGTATCTTACTCTCTACCAGAGTTGAGGGATAAGTGGACCAGTCATCCATTATCCCGGTGTATCTTACTCTCTACCAGAGTTGAGGGATAAGTGGACCAGACATCCATTATCCCGGTGTATCTTACTCTCTACCAGAGTTGAGGGATAAGTGGACCAGTCATCCATTATCCCGGTGTATCTTACTCTCTACCAGAGTTGAGGGATAAGTGGACCAGACATCCATTATCCCGGTGTATCTTACTCTCTACCAGAGTTGAGGGATAAGTGGACCAGACATCCATTATCCCGGTGTATCTTACTCTCTACCAGAGAACAAGCGGAGGAGGAGAGGCAACGATAAGCCAGAAAAGCGAAGGATTACATAAGAAATTAAATTGGGAATTTGTGACGAAAAATTAATAAAGATATAAACAATAAATAAAAGGTGAAAGAATAGGGAAAAGGTGAAATAATGTGAAAAAGATACAGAGGAAAACACGAAAGAATAAAGAGGAGGAAGAGGTTGGCTTACTGGGAGAACATGTTGTTTCCAAGACGCAAATCACACCTCCAGAAATTAACGTTTATGACTAATTGTACCTGTAGCTTGTACCTGTAGCCTGTACCTGTAGCTTGTACCTGTAGCCTGTACCTGCAGCTTGTACCTGTAGCTTGTACCTGTAGCTTGTACCTGTAGCCTGTACCTGCAGCTTGTACCTGTAGCTTGTACCTGTAGCCTGTACCTGTAGCTTGTACCTGTAGCCTGTACCTGCAGCTTGTACCTGTAGCTTGTACCTGTAGCTTGTACCTGCAGCTTGTACCTGTAGCTTGTACCTGTAGCTTGTACCTGAAGCCTGTACCTGCAGCTTGTACCTGTAGCTTGTACCTGTAGCTTGTACCTTGCTGTAGCTTGTACCTGTACCTGCAGCTTGTACCTGTAGCTTGTACCTGTAGCTTGTACCTGCAGCTTGTACCTGTAGCTTGTACCTGTAGCTTGTACCTGTAGCCTGTACCTGCAGCTTGTACCTGTAGCTTGTACCTGTAGCTTGTATCTGTAACTTGCTTGTACCTGTAGCTTGTACCTGTAGCTTGTACCTGTAGCTTGTATCTGTAACTTGCTTGTACCTGTAGCTTGTACCTGTAGCTTGTACCTGTAGCTTGTACCTGTAGCTTGTATCTGTAACTTGCTTGTACCTGTAGCTTGTACCTGTAGCTTGTACCTGTAGCTTGTACCTGTAGCTTGTACCTGTAGCTTGTATCTGTAACTTGCTTGTACCTGCAGCTTGTACCTGTAGCTTGTACTTGTAGCTTGTATCTGTAACTTGCTTGTACCTGTAGCCTGTACCTGCAGCTTGTACCTGTAGCTTGTACCTGTAGCTTGTATCTGTAACTTGCTTGTACCTGTAGCTTGTACCTGTAGCTTGTATCTGTAACTTGCTTGTACCTGTAGCTTGTACCTGTAGCTTGTATCTGTAACTTGCTTGTACCTGTAGCTTGTAGGCTTCCAGCAAAAACCTAAGAAAAGAGCAGGAGTTAATTTCATCTTAATAAAGGAGAAACCCTGAGAGTACGATAAAACAGTGTGGGATGAGGAAGGCCACAACAAGTACTTGTTTAGTACAGACTGCTTCCACAAGTTCACATTATACAGATCAGGATTCCTGGTTGCTGGCATGATCAACCAGGATGTTGGTGCTAGCCGCACGCAGACCAACGTATGTATCACAGCCTGACTGCTCAGAAGTTTATCAAGCTCCCACTTTACCCAAGGGTGTGTTGGTATTTCCTTATGCATGAGGAAGGGTGTTGAAAGCCTTAGTCCCCTTACACTCATTGAGTTACTTTTTATTGTACTCACTGCTTCCGTGTGTTACACTGAAGGCACTCTACAGTACTTACCGAGCCTCTTGCTGTCGTATGGAGTGATTTCTGTGTGCAAATTTGGAAGCAGTCCCTCTAGAATTTTCCAGGAGTAAATTATCATGAATCTTCGTCGTTTGTGGTCCAATTAGTACAGATCGAGGGTATTCAAGTATTCCAAGTAATTTAGGTGCTTCACTGAGTTTATACGAGCAGTGAAAGTTCTCTGTATATTCTTCAGATCTGCAATGTCACCTGCCTTGAAAGGGGTCTGTTATTATACACTACAGCAATATTCCGGCCTGGAGAGGACAAGTGACTTGAAGAATATCATTATTGGCTTGCCATGTCTGTTTTCGTTAAGGTTCTAATTATCCAGACCATCCCTCTCATTGCGACTGCGACAGTAACACTATTTAGATGTTTTAATTTGAGATCTTCAGACTGTGTCAGAGTTATCGATGGCGACAAGAAAACGACTCCTGCTTGAGGGTCGAGTCAGTTCCCCCGTTTTCAAATATGTTATTTTTTCCTCTATAATCTACCTTCGTCTATAATTACTATCACATTTGCTTTGTCTGCTTTCGTAAGGTGAAGTCCAGGATCTTACTTAATTCATGGTATAACTTAACAAATCTTTGAGGACAATTGTGTTGTAGAGCAAAGCTCAGAACTCTGAATTAAGGAAAGATCATAGACTTCATCTTACGAAAGCAGATAAAGCAAATGTGATAGTAATCATGGACAAAGAAGATCATAAGGAAAAAAATGATATTAGGAGACGGGGAAACTCAGGCGCCTCTTAAATCCCTAAACACGTATTAAACATGTGTGTGAACATGAACACGACGACTGCCTGGTGGTTGAGTGCACCAGCTACCATCGCCTCACATTCACCACTATCAACTCTGCCCATCAAGGTAAACAAACTAACGTAGCCACCAATTCAACAAAGAACCAGGCGGTGGGCAGCAGTTGAAGACCAATGTTGCTGCCAATTTTTTTGTACGCGCATAATAAATAGCAATTATAAACTATCACTTTCTGATATGTTATCGACAATATGCTCTTATTTAGGGCACAGCTCCATGTTACTGTGGCAAAATTTCAAGCAGTGAGCCTCTCTGCCTTTATTTTACACCTTAGTGATTACCTGTTAACTACCTGCCGATGATTTCGAGGGTCCGGTCCTGGACCAGGTCTTTTGGTTGCTGGCATGATCAATTAGGCAGTTCATGCTAACAGAAACCAATCCAACGTAGACGCCACAGCTTGGCTGATCAGGAACTATCTGGAGTCCCTCCAGATAGTTCCTGATCAGCTGACAGTTCCCCTTAAATATGCAGGTAGAGTTTCTGACACAGTTCCCCTTAAATATGAAGGTAGAGTTTCTGACACAGTTCCCCTTAAATATGAAGGTAGAGTTTCTGACACAGTTCTTAACTGTACACAGTCTGAAAAACAATCAATTTAAGCCAGCGTAGCACAGGAAAGTATACTTCCTTTGTTATCTTAGGTCTACTTCAACAACCTGTGTAGCACAGGAAAGTGTACTTCCTTTGTTATCTTATGTCTACTTCAACATGTTCAAAACTTATCATGAACTCCATACCTATGTTACCTGGACGGTATTTCTGGGGTAAACGCCCCCCGCGACCTCGTCCATGACCAGACCTTGCGTTGATGACCACTTTTAATTATATATACGAAGATTTACTGTTATATGACCTGACTTTAACCATATGTGTACCACGACACTGAACTACATACCAGACGAACGTTACGACACATTTTATATCCAGCTCAGCAACAAAATATTACACTAAGTAGTAGCCTGAGGTGAACTGTGTATGAAGTAACTTGTGTTTTTATTACTCTGCACCAAAACATTGTAAATGACGAATATGCACCCTCAGGTAATCTCTCTCAAAAGGACAGTAATAAAAAGTGTGAGGAGGATGGCAAGGCTAAATTTGATGTAAACACATCAAGTATATATTACCTCACTCAGCGCCGAGGCAACACCTGTCTCATCACCTCTCAACACCCACATATTGCCCTGCCTGTATAGTGAACTACAGTTATATGTATATATTCTGCTATGTAAATTGCAACTTATCCATCTATCCACCTTCTGCTCCCATCCAACTGTGTCTTGGATGCAATGGAAAACACGCAAGATACAGATGTAGTGTACTCAGACTTGGGAAAAGATTTGACAACTGGGACCTTGGTGTAATAGCCAAAAAAAAGTGTGTAAAAGGAATAACTGGAAAAACAAATGGACATTTATTTTTTAATGAAAAGAGCTCAAAGTGTAATGGAGAACAATGTGAAATCAATAGGCCGCCGTTGAGATAAACTTTGTTCCCCAAGGCACAGAACGTGCCTTTAGTGTCCTTCACAGACGATACCAGCATCTGTATGACACCCATCGAGGATACAGTAAACCTTCAAGCAGACATAAAACAGTAATCCAGTGGGCCGCTGACAACAATATGATGTTCAATGAGGATAAGCTTCAGTTACTCTCTTAAGGAATGACTGAAGAAATAAAGATTCCTGGGAGTAATTATGTTGGAATATCTCAGCTTCAAGGATCACAATGTCACGATCACAACCGCAAAGAAAATGATAGGACGGATACCTGAAGCCCTCAAAACAAGGGATGCCAAGCCAAGTCACTTGTTCTCTCCTGGCTAGAATATTGCTGTACTTTTAAGCAGTTTCGTCCAAGGCAGGCGAAATTGTAGACCTGAGAATGTACAAAAAATCCTCACTGCTCGTATATATTCATTAAGCACCTAAATTACGTGGAACGTTTGAAGTCCCTCGATTTGTACTCCTTAGAGAGTAGGCGAGAGAGATAATCTTCTAGAGTGATTGGTCCCAAATCTGCACACACAAATCATTCCCCATGAAAACAAGATGCTCGGCAGACGGTGACATGCACTACTAATGACAAGCAACGGTGCAATATGTACAGTAAACGGCATTACCAATATATCCCTGGCTCTCTTGAGGAGAAAACTGGACAAGATCCTCTAAGTCAGTGCCTGATGAGCCGGGCTGTAGTGCATATGAAGGAGGTCGTGCGGGTAACACCAAAAGCCTGGTTCATCAGGTCATTAACAAGGAAGCCTAATCCGGGACCTGGCCTCGAGGGCGTTGACCCTCTAAATATTCTCAAGCTAGACTTCAGGTAGATCTATTTACCTATCTATTAACTCTCTCAAAACACAGTATTTACCACAATTTCCTCTCTCATCCTCATAACTAACATAGACAAAGACAACCTTTCTAGACAAATAACCCGCATACAGGAAATAAACTTATAACGATGTTGCGGTCCGACTTGTACTAATAACTAGTCACACAGAAGCGCGAAGGGAAGGGAGTCAAATACAGGAGTTTGAGGTAATCAGTCCCTCAGTCTTGAGTCGATGTAATCGACTCCAGGCTGAGGAACTGATTACCCCTAACTACTCATGTTTTTCACCGTTCTCCTTCGTATGGAATAATGAAGCCACTGTGTAGCGAAACGTTTCCTCAATAAAGATACCCAAGTGTTGCACATGTTTCTAATTTATCAAAAAAGAATCTTGATTGCTTGAAGTACCTCAAACTGTACTCTTGCAACGCTGGCCAGAAACATGTGTTATGACTGACAACTGGAAAATTCTTCAGGGATCAGTCCTAATCTGAATACCGAAAACACTTCCTATACACAAATAACCAGCACATAGGCGAGAGGTGCTCACGGCGACGTTTAGGTCCGACTTGGACCATTTACAGTCATCGAAAATCCGTCGTAAGTTCTTCTCTGCTATGTGCGGGTTATTTGGGTATTGTTCCAGTCTCACAGCATTGTGACTTTGTTTTTTCTTACTCCCTATGGAAGCAAGAGACTTGGCAGACGGTGCAACATACTCCACAAGGCAGACGGTGCAACATACCCCACAATGAAAAGCATAGGTGCCGTAAGTCCACTAAGAGATAACACAGGAGAACAAGACTCTTCAACATCCTCTTTTTATACAAAAGGAAAATTATCAACAGACACGTAACTTTCTTCAAGACAGAACTTCGCAAGTTCCTAATCAGCCAAGTTGTGTTGCGCATACACTGGCCAGTGTGCGGCTAGCATCAGCAGCCTGGTTGATCAGGTCATCAACCAGGAGGCCTGGTGTAGGAGAGGGCCGTGGAAAAAGGGGGAAAGAGGGGGTCGGTGACCCCTGAAACAGTTTCAGGTAACCTTTAACTGAGACAGCAAATCTCTTACCTACCACTCAGTGTACATAAGTAGCTGAGTACAACTAGGTATCACATCCGTTTTGCACTTAGCGGACGAAGGTCATTACCACACTGTGCTGAACAACCCACAAGGGTTCAGCGCTTTACATGCATGTAATAATAATCACTAGCCATTATATTTCAGGTACAAGTCTACAGCTGTACTGTCAATACATTTAATGTTTGAGTCTTTGTGAGACACTGGTGATGATTATATAAAGGTTACTGGGGTCAGTGCCCCCATGGCCAGAAGTGCAACAACTTTTCAACCATCCACCAGACTCCAGCACAACAACTTTTCAACCATCCACCAGATTCCAGTACAACTTTTCAACCATCCACCAGACTCCAGCACTACAACAACTTTTCAACCATCCACCAGATTCCAGCACAACAACAACTTTTCAACCATCCATCAGACTCCAGCACAACAACAACTTTTCAACCATCCATCAGACTCCATCACTACAACAACTTTTCAATCATCCACCAGACTCCAGCACTACAACAACTTTTCAATCATCCACCAGACTCCAGCACTACACCAACTTTTCAACCATCCACCAGACTCCAGCACAACTTTTCAACCATCCACCAGACTCCAGCACTACAACAACTTTTCAATCATCCACCAGACTCCAGCACTACACCAACTTTTCAACCATCCACCAGACTCCAGCACAACAACAACTTTTCAACCATCCACCAGATTCCAGCACAACAACAACTTTTCAACCATCCACCAGACTCCAGCACTACAAAAACTTTTCAATCATCCACCAGATTCCAGCACTACACCAACTTTTCAACCATCCACCAGACTCCAGCACTTCAACTTTTCAACCATCCACCAGACTCCAGCACTACACCAACTTTTCAACCATCCACCAGACTCCAGCACTACACCAACTTTTCAACCATCCACCAGACTCCAGCACAACAACAACTTTTCAACCATCCACCAGATTCCAGAACAGCAACTTTTCAACCATCCACCAGACTCCAGCACTACACCAACTTTTCAACCATCCACCAGATTCCAGCACAACAACTTTTCAACCATCCACCAGACTCCAGCACAACAACTTTTCAACCATCCACCAGATTCCAGTACAACTTTTCAACCATCCACCAGACTCCAGCACTACAACAACTTTTCAACCATCCACCAGATTCCAGCACAACAACTTTTCAACCATCCACCAGACTCCAGCACAACAACTTTTCAACCATCCACCAGACTCCAGCACAACAACTTTTCAACCATCCACCAGACTCCAGCACAACTTTTCAACCATCCACCAGACTCCAGCACAACTTTTCAACCATCCACCAGACTCCAGCACAACTTTTCAACCATCCACCAGACTCCAGCACAACTTTTCAACCATCCACCAGACTCCAGCACAACAACTTTTCAACCATCCATCAGACTCCATCACTACAACAACTTTTCAATCATCCACCAGACTCCAGCACTACAACAACTTTTCAATCATCCACCAGACTCCAGCACTACACCAACTTTTCAACCATCCACCAGACTCCAGCACAACAACAACTTTTCAACCATCCACCAGATTCCAGCACAACAACTTTTCAACCATCCACCAGACTCCAGCACTACAAAAACTTTTCAATCATCCACCAGATTCCAGCACTACACCAACTTTTCAACCATCCACCAGACTCCAGCACTTCAACTTTTCAACCATCCACCAGACTCCAGCACTACACCAACTTTTCAACCATCCACCAGACTCCAGCACTACACCAACTTTTCAACCATCCACCAGACTCCAGCACAACAACAACTTTTCAACCATCCACCAGATTCCAGAACAGCAACTTTTCAACCATCCACCAGACTCCAGCACTACAACAACTTTTCAACCATCCACCAGATTCCAGCACAACAACTTTTCAACCATCCACCAGACTCCAGCACAACAACTTTTCAACCATCCACCAGATTCCAGTACAACTTTTCAACCATCCACAAGACTCCAGCACTACAACAACTTTTCAACCATCCACCAGATTCCAGAACAACTTTTCAACCATCCACCAGACTCCAGCACAACAACTTTTCAACCATCCACCAGACTCCAGCACAACAACTTTTCAACCATCCACCAGACTCCAGCACAACTTTTCAACCATCCACCAGACTCCAGCACAACTTTTCAACCATCCACCAGACTCCAGCACAACTTTTCAACCATCCACCAGACTCCAGCACAACAACTTTTCAACCATCCACCAGACTCCAGCACAACTTTTCAACCATCCACCAGACTCCAGCACAACTTTTCAACCATCCACCAGACTCCAGCCCAACTTTTCAACCATCCACCAGACTCCAGCCCAACTTTTCAACCATCCACCAGACTCCAGCCCAACTTTTCAACCATCCACCAGACTCCAGCCCAACTTTTCAACCATCCACCAGACTCCAGCACAACAACTTTTCAACCATCCACCAGACTCCAGCACTACAACTTTTCAACCATCCACCAGACTCCAGCACTACACCAACTTTTCAACCATCCACCAGACTCCAGCACTACACCAACTTTTCAACCATCCACCAGACTCCAGCACAACTTTTCAACCATCCACCAGACTCCAGCACAACAACTTTTCAACCATCCACCAGACTCCAGCACAACAACTTTTCAACCATCCACCAGACTCCAGCACAACTTTTCAACCATCCACCAGACTCCAGCACAACAACTTTTCAACCATCCACCAGACTCCAGCCCAACTTTTCAACCATCCACCAGACTCCAGCCCAACTTTTCAACCATCCACCAGACTCCAGCACAACAACTTTTCAACCATCCACCAGACTCCAGCACTACAACTTTTCAACCATCCACCAGACTCCAGCACTACACCAACTTTTCAACCATCCACCAGACTCCAGCACAACAACTTTTCAACCATCCACCAGACTCCAGCACAACTTTTCAACCATCCACCAGACTCCAGCACAACTTTTCAACCATCCACCAGACTCCAGCCCAACTTTTCAACCATCCACCAGACTCCAGCACAACTTTTCAACCATCCACCAGACTCCAGCACAACTTTTCAACCATCCACCAGACTCCAGCCCAACTTTTCAACCATCCACCAGACTCCAGCACAACTTTTCAACCATCCACCAGACTCCAGCACAACTTTTCAACCATCCACCAGACTCCAGCCCAACTTTTCAACCATCCACCAGACTCCAGCCCAACTTTTCAACCATCCACCAGACTCCAGCCCAACTTTTCAACCATCCACCAGACTCCAGCCCAACTTTTCAACCATCCACCAGACTCCAGCCCAACTTTTCAACCATCCACCAGACTCCAGCCCAACTTTTCAACCATCGACCAGACTCCAGACCATCCACCAGACTCCAGCACTACAACTTTTCAACCATCCACCAGACTCCAGCACTACAACTTTTCAACCATCCACCAGACTCCAGCACAACTTTTCAACCATCCACCAGACTCCAGCACAACAACTTTTCAACCATCCACCAGACTCCAGCACAACAACTTTTCAACCATCCACCAGACTCCAGCACAACTTTTCAACCATCCACCAGACTCCAGCACAACTTTTCAACCATCCACCAGACTCCAGCACAACAACTTTTCAACCATCCACCAGACTTCATCCTAATGTGTACATAAAGTCGCTTCATCTGCATAATGATGCACTGCACCTGCTGTTGCTTCTGTTGTTGGTGTTGCTGCTAGTGACAGTGCTGTTGCCGCTTCTGCTGTTGCTGCTAGTAACAGTGCTACAGCTGCTGTTAATTAGAGGCTGTTGTTGCTGTTGCTAGCGAGTGCTGCTGTTATTGTTGCGAGTGCTGTTAGTTGCTGCCGTTAATAAGAGGGTGCCGCTAATGCTGTTATTGCTGCTAGTAGCAGTGCTCCTGCTAGCTAGAGTGCTGCCAGACTGCCAGAAGTACTTATAACCAAGTCTGGCTACTACTACATCAGTCATTCATAAGAATGAGAAACGTGAAAACGTTCACAGGAAGTTCCTGAACACTTGCCTAACCCATAGGTATAACCAACTTACACTAGTGAATTTTTCCATTAGTGACTCCGCCTCCTGCTGCTTCAACTCGCCTGACTGCAGTACATAAGCAACGTGCATATGCTGTACTTTTCTCAAGATTGATGGACTGAACACATCTCCACATCTTCCACTGTTCTTTATATTGGACTGAAGAAACTACTGGGTGGCGAAACGTTTCCACAGTAGAGATTCCCAAATGTTGCACAATTGTCTTATTCTTCAATTTGTCAGTTTTCTGTACCATTTATATCATATCAGTATATTCACACTGCAGGATGCTCCATAAACGTACTTACCTAAGTTTATGTTATTATAGTGAGTTATTGAACTACTCAGGCTTCTATCTGTACTCCAATAACATTGTGTTTATAATGCAGTACAATGATAACACTGTTACTGCAGTGTTTATAATGCAGTACAATGATAACACTGTTGTTGCAGTGTTTATAATGCAGTACAATGATAACACTGTTACTGCAGTGTTTATAATGCAGTACAATGATAACACTGTTACTGCAGTGTTTATAATGCAGTACAATGATAACACTGTTACTGCAGTGTTTATAATGCAGTACAATGATAACACTGTTACTGCAGTGTTTATAATGCAGTACAATGATAACACTGTTGCTGCAGTGTTTATAATGCAGTGCAATGATAACACTGTTACTGCAGTGTTTATAATGCAGTACAATGATAACACTGTTACTGCAGTGTTTATAATGCAGTACAATGATAACACTGTTACTGCAGTGTTTATAATGCAGTACAATGATAACACTGTTGCTGCAGTGTTTATAATGCAGTACAATGATAACACTGTTGTTGCAGTGTTTATAATGCAGTACAATGATAACACTGTTGCTGCAATGTTTATAATGCAGTACAATGATAACACTGTTGTTGCAGTGTTTATAATGCAGTACAATGATAACACTGTTGCTGCAGTGTTTATAATGCAGTACAATGATAACACTGTTGTTGCAGTGTTTATAATGCAGTACAATGATAACACTGTTACTGCAGTGTTTATAATGCAGTACAATGATAACACTGTTGCTGCAGTGTTTATAATGCAGTACAATGATAACACTGTTGTTGCAGTGTTTATAATGCAGTACAATGATAACACTGTTGCTGCAGTGTTTATAATGCAGTACAATGATAACACTGTTGTTGCAGTGTTTATAATGCAGTACAATGATAACACTGTTGCTGCAGTGTTTATAATGCAGTACAATGATAACACTGTTACTGCAGTGTTATCACCGTCAGAAAGAAGTGTACCCATGCTAGTACTCTTGGTGTACTACCCCTCCCCCCCCAACACACCATATAAGTTGCGTGCTCAATCGTGCACAAGTTGACGTCCTAGGGATTACGAAGCCATACAAGAGTGCAGGGGACACACACCCACTTACACTGAGTTTACAGGTCAAACCATTGGCAAGAAAGTTACTGTAGTACCCCTCCATGAGCATTTCAAGACGCGTAAGCAATATTTGGGTATATTTTTTGACGAAACGTTTCGCCTGCGTGGCAGAATTCATCAGTCGAATACAGATAATAATAATAATAATAATTATTATTATTATTATTATTATTATTATTTCTACCAGTACATGTACAAGGTATACAGACCATAACTGACATCAATGACATACTACTATATAAAAAGCTGCTTGTTATGCAGAATATTTCCCGCAACTTAGGTCAATTTTGTCCCCAGGATGCGACCCACACCAGTCGACTAACACCCAGGTACCACCTATTTTACTGATGGGTGAGCAAGGACAACAGGTGTCTTAAGGAAACACGTCCTAATGTTTCTATGCGCACCGGAGATCAAACCACGGACCTCAGTGTATAAGGTGAGTGTGCTAGAAATCGAGCTAGGGGACACAATCCCGTAATTTGAGGTGATCAGTCCCTCGGCACTGATGGAAGATGGTCATTCTCTTACACGTATCTATACATTAAGGAGTAACAAGGGAAAATAAAGAACCAATCTACGTAAACAAGGTGAGAGGCGATCTCTCTTTGGCCTAGTTGAGAATCCCGACATTGTAGCTAATAAGGCAGACAAGGCTTCGTCCACTGTCATTATGAAGAAGGAAAATTCCGAGAAGGCAAGGAATAAACATCTGGAAAATGCTAATTGTGTACTTAGATGGAACTTGATGGACACATTAATGATTCAGAGTCTTCGTCCCCCACAACGACAGTGGTTCACTCTCACGCCAGCACACCATAAACTGTTAACCAAATATTACATAACTAACAACTGTTATGAAAAACACAAGTGAGTAAAAGTTTGTAAGATTAACTTATGATCTTATATATTACCCAGAAAGAAAGATCAGTAAGAACCCATAAGGTTTCCAAGACTCTTTAAAAACTCTTCTAACGTAAGGAATATTAAAAACAATGTTTAAGACGAAATTTGAGTGGTTCTTACAGACACTGAGTGGGGCTCAGGTACATAGAGTGCACTGCGTGCTACTAGCACCAACAGCCTGACTGTTCAGGCTATCAAAACAGTGACCTGCTCCAGGAGGGCGATGGTCACCTGGAACCATCAAGTTTTTACACATGGTTTTACAGCAACACTAACAATCTTGAACTGTGGTCGGTTGTGAGAATAATTTTATCCTGGTAACCCGCCAGGCTGTTAGTATTAGCGGCCCGTTCTGTGATCATTTCCTTGGCGCTCAGGTCAAACACCAGGTCTTGAGAGCCTAATCAGTCAGGCTGTTGGTACTTACAACTGTAGCTTAATATACACCTTTACCTTTAATGTGTTTCGAGAGTTTTTGTATCCCCGCAACCTGGACCGGGACCAGGTTTGTCTGGTGCTTGCCTGCTCTATACACATTCTCTGAAAGTTATGTACAGAAAGTTCCATGGATCGTGCCAGCGGCCAGATCGCAGACCAGACCTTGTTGAGAGCAGCATCAGGTTGATGTGAAGTACACAGACTTACGCTACAACTGCGTCAGCAGTACAAAACTAGTGTAGTATATTTCTGCCATGTACCATTATAGGCAGACTCCCTGGCCAAGCCTTAGTCATGTGAACTCCGTTTAAACCTCGCACATAGGCGGTGCCTTATAGGCCTCTCATTCTCGACCACACCTAAGAGAGAGGCAGACGTAGCAGGCCTGGGCTCGCCACGAATGTCAATACATCGCCTCCAATAACAATTCATCTCGATACCATCATTTCCTAGACACAAACCCTGATAACTGCATTTATGTTTTAACTATAAACAATACCTGAGTGTAGTCTGTACTATCATGATATCTCGATATATTAACGTACCAATATATCATCTAAAAGCAGAGGTAAAAACCAAACTCTAGTAAGCCAGTGGTGGTTTAACCACAGGTATATACCACAGGAAAGCCTGAGACTGCTTACTTTGCCCAGCACTGGTAACCCAGCTGCTGCTTAATCACTGACTGTATGATGTAAACAAGAGTAGTGTCTGCAAACACTGGCAAGTGTACTGATGAGCAAACAACCACCACCACCACTGCAACTAATACCACCACCACCACCACCAATATCACCACGATTACCATCACCAACACAACGACCATCACCACCACCAATTACACCACGACCACCATCACCAATAACACCACGACCACCATCACCAATAAACCACGACCATCACCACCACCAATAACACCACGACCACCATCACCACCACCAATAACACCACGACCACCATCACCAATAACACCACGACCACCATCACCACCACCAATAACACCACGACCACCATCACCACCACCAATAACACCACGACCACCATCACCACCACCAATAACACCACGACCACCATCACCAATAAACCACGACCACCATCACCACCAATAACACCACGACCACCATCACCACCACCAATAACACCACGACCACCATCACCAATAACACCACGACCACCATCACCACCACCAATAACACCACGACCACCATCACCACCACCAATAACACCACGACCACCATCACCAATAAACCACGACCACCATCACCACCAATAACACCACGACCACCATCACCACCACCAATAACACCACGACCACCATCAACGGCTCCACCACCACCACAATTACCATCACCAACACCACGACCACCATCACCACCACCACCAGAACATCCTTCAAGTATCATACTGGTACTTACCATACACTGGCGCTCATACATCATCCACCTCATACGTACCTGAAAAATATACCAAATATAATTATTTTTTCTAGAGATAAAGCTGTCATAATGATATAATTAAGACTAATTATGATAATTATGAAAGGTACTACTATACTACGTGACAAAAACACTCCTTTGAAACCCACTCATGGTGGTCTACCTGGAGGGTCTTCCAGGGGGTCAACGCCTCCGTGGCCCGGTCCATGACCAAGCCTCCTGGTGAATCAGGGCGTGATCAACGAGGCTGTTGCTGCTGGCCGCACGTAGTCCAACGTACGGCTGATCAGGCACTGATTTTAAGTATCTGTCCAGCTCTCTTGAAGGCAGCCGGTGGTCTATTGGTAATCCCCCTTATGCATGGTGGGAGGCTGTTGAACAGTCTTGGACCCCTGACACATACTGTGTTTTCCTTAAGTGTACCAATTGCGCCCCTACTCTTAAGGGTACTTAACCTTCCCTAACCCTCTCTCTCTCTCTCTCTCTCTACGTTACACAGCAAGGTGTGAGTAGGAAAGACTGCGTAAATAAGTACCTTACATCAAGACTCATCACCTCACAATTACGTCCGTAATGTCCGTTCTTATAGTCTTCTGTATTCAACTAAATAATGAAGTAAAGGAGAGTCTGACTTCCCCCAGATGTCAGATCAAGCAGCTTGCGATCAATATGTGGGCCAGAAACAGTAACAACCCGGTGGACCAGACAAACTTCACCCCAAACCAGGTTGCCAGAGTAGGAAGACCCTTGAAACCTGTCACAGGTATGCCAAAGGTCTAAAGGAACCTTCACGCACCTACTTCAATAATCATATTTTAAGAGTCATGCCCATGAGTTAAGAATTTGATACACGGGACAAACTTTGTCATTTTTCCTCGTATGTTTTCCAGCGTATTTATATCCATTCTGTAATACAGTAACCGGAAGTGTGCAGCATAATGTAATCACTGCAGATGTACATGTAGTCTACCCGCAGTTAGGTTAAGTACGGTTTGTCAAGAAATAGGACAAGTGTTTCCTGACGCGGTCTTAGTCACATGAAGACCCACAGCTGGAGCTTGTGGTCATCTGACCGAGGACTACCGCTGGCTAACCACTCCGCCCCTTAAAAATTATGGTGAGAGGTAATACGTGTAGTTGATTCTGGGGAAGCGGCGGTGCATCGCACCCGTGGACGATACTAAGGTGTTGTCTGCCTTATCGACTTGTATGTGTTTTTGCACTAGCGAACTTTCCCTATATTTAGTGTGGCAGCACTTATAACCAGGGTGTAGCAGAAGGCATGGCAGAGAGAGGAGAGGATGGTAAGTGTAGTGGGGAAGGTGGAAGAGAAATAAAGTGTAAGTGTATTTCACGTTTATTTGGCGTCATGGTTGTGGCTCTTAATGTACTATTAACAAGCACTTCCTGTCTACTTCCTGCCTTGTTTTATTGTCCAGGAAACAACATTAAATTATCAGCCAACACACACACACACACACACACACACACACACACACACACACACACACACACACACACACAGGTATGATAAAGCTCATGGAACAGGAAGTGACCTAATAGCGACCAGTGAAGAGGCGGGGCCAGGAGCTAAGACTCGACCTCTGCAACCACTAACCAATGAATACAAATCAGGGAGTACAGATATATAGATAGATAGATAGATAGATAGATAGATAGATAGATAGATAGAAAGAGAGAGAGAGAGAGAGAGAGAGAGAGAGAGAGAGAGAGAGAGAGAGAGAGACAGACAGACAGACAAATTATTTGTATTTGGAGAGGTCAAGTCTAGATCCTGGCCCTACCTCTAAACTGTCTGTTACTAGGTTCACCTAGCTACTGGCCCTGCCTCTAAACTGGCTGTTACTATGTTCTCCTTCTAGCTCCTGGACCCTTATCATACTTATCCTTAAAGTTATGTAACGATCCTGTCTCTAATGTGTGTGGGTAGCACCAATAGTATGGTTGATCCGGATGGCAACCGGGAGGCCTTGTCCAGGACTGGGCTGCGAGAGCGTTAACCCTTGAAATCGTCTTACGGTAACGGTCCATGACCAGGAAGCCTGGTCATGGACCAGGCCGCGGGGGCGTTGACCCCCGGAAAATCTTCCAGGTATACTCTGTCATCCAGTTCATTCCACTCCCTGACCAGCCTGAAGCTGAAGAAAAATATTTCTTGGCATCTGTGACTATCTGTATTTTGAATGTGTAACTGTGCCCTTGTGTACCTATTTCCCACCTTTCAAACTGTCTATCCTTGTCAATACCTTTGATATCTTGTGCATCTTTGTTTCTTATGTCTCTATCGTCTGTTATCAAGTTTAATTCCTTTAATATCTCCTCACAGCTCATACCCTTGTCTTAGGTACTAGTCAGTTTACATACCTTTGGACTCTTTCTAGTTTACAACCTTGATCAGGCGTGGGTTCCACACTGGTGCTACATACTCGAAGATGGGTCTGACATATGTCGTATATAGTGCCATGAATGATTCTCTGTTGATATTTATGAAAATTAACCTCAGATCTGCCTAATGTGACTTTACTGCAAAGATAACTAGATTGATAAGCGCCTCAGGCGATATGTTACTTACTCCTTATCCCCAGATACTTCTGCTTGAGTGAAGTTTGCAGCCTTCGCCTTACCCCCGGGCCTGTAATCCGTTTCTGGTCTTCTTAACCCTTCCCCAATTTTCATAACCTCGCACTTACTGGGACTGAATTCTAACAGCCATTTGACAGATCAATCTTGCAGTTTGTCGAGGTTCCTGCACAACTTTTCCTTGTCATTTCCTTTTATTTTTTTCACCAGTATTACATCATCTAACATGGATGCGTCTACCTGCCGCAGCATGACAGTTAAGTACTCCAAAAGCTCAGTGTTTCCTTTCTGTTAGGTATTCCTTCATCTACTGAAGTGCATTCGCATTCCGTGCGCATAACTTGAGAATGAATGTTCGGATAGACTTAAAACTGTCAGCGTTGGTGAGTCTTAAGAGGAAGTTCAGATTATTATTACGATGTGTAGGTGCCAATTAGTCAATGTATTTATACATGTAATTCCTACCTGTTCTTGTAACTCTTGTTCCACTTTTGTAGGGGACTGTGTTGAAGCGTTCGTGTGTGCGTTATATATACTGAAACAGTAACACAGTGAAGGAAAATTAGTGGGTTCTACTTAGACACAGTAATACAGTGAAGGAAGAAATATGAGTAATGTTCTAACTTTTACCCGACAAACTATGAGTATGGGGGTCGAGTCTCAGCTCTTAACTGCTGCTCTGGAGCTACTCCGACTGACATTACTAGTATCTAGGTTCCTGGAACTTGTCAGAAATACTCTGGAAACTGTGTATTTAATTTGCCTCCACCACTCTTACATCAAACTCTTTCCAATTTTCTACAACCCTGAGATAAAAATTAAGCAGCCCATTTACCTTCAGCTTCCACAGGCGTCTCCATCATCCTCCTCCTTTAATGAAAAAATAATCTATCCCTACGATTTTCCCTTAAAATTTTGTCTGTGGTAATAATGTGCTTCCTCATTATTACTGGTCTTGTCGTCAAGTCTACCTTCTTCAGCTTCCCCTACAGTTTTCTTTCAGCTCTGGGACTAGTCTGGTTGTAAACATTTGCACCTGAGCACGTATGTCACCTTGTAGAGAGGTTAGGCTTGAGGTTAGGCTTTCATGGCAACCATCTGATCAACCACACTGGTGCTGCTTGTAGCACAATGCCAACAGTCATCACAACTTGCATGATCTGATTTTTTGCTGCAGGAAGTGGTCCAGTGTCTTTCTGAAAAACCTTCGTTCCAGCAATAATATTTATATATACTGTTACCGAATGAATAGTAGTGGACAACGAATTATAAAAATGTCTTTTAAATGTGGCCACAGCTTCTGGTTTTCACTGGGCTCATTCACACTTTCTCCCAGGTCTCTTCAATACGATGTTATAGCAGTGTATAGATTTGGGAGCAGACTCTCAAAGATCTTTCAGATATATAAAATCAGGAATCGCTTCTTGGTACCAGAGATTACATTCCCAATACTCTGGGTCATTCCCAGTAGTTAAATGTCTCTATGCGGCAGTAAACTATCGCTGTAAGTTTTCCAATTTTGACATCTTTTCTGCCTTGAAAGGAACCGCCAACACTGAACAATATTCTGAACTGTAAAGTAAAACGACACAAATACAACTAATGTGACATTTTATTGTGGTAACGTTTCGCTCTCCAGGAGCTTTGTCAAGCCGTTGGATAAAGCTTGATTAAGTTCCTGGAGAGAGAAACGTTGCCACAATAAAATGCCACATTAGTTGCACTTGTGTCCTTTTACTTTACATATTGTGGGTAATTCTACCAACATTAATACAATATTGTGAACTACACAGTATAAATGCACTGAAGAATACCAATAATAGCGTGACTTCTCTTCTTTGTAAAGTTCTCATAAAGCAACCTGCTATTTTCCAGACCTTGACTGTATTTATCTTATTGTGTTGCATCTTACGTGCATTCACAACACCCATCCTCAAATTACACCCTTCCCTTTCTTACACAATAGTGTGCGTCAGTTTGTGAACACTGTGTACCTGTGCATCCATCCCACACGTTATCATCACTTTTATTGTTCACAGAGGGACACCTTGTGTCTGCTGGCAGCTTCCACACATTAATTAAATTTGACCTATTTTGTCTGTTAGTATTTTACTTACATCAAGCTCCCGCTATGTGTGTGTATGTGTGTGTATGTGTGTGTGTGTGTGTTTGTGTGTGTGTGTGTGTGTGTGTGTACTCACCTAGTTGTACTCACCTAGTTGAGGTTGCGGGGGTCGAGTCCGAGCTCCTGGCCCCGCCTCTTCACTGATCGCTACTAGGTCACTCTCCCCGAGCCGTGAGCTTTATCATACCTCTGCTTAAAGCTATGTATGGATCCTGCCTCCACTACATCGCTTCCCAAACTATTCCACTTACTGACTACTCTGTGGCTGAAGAAATACTTCCTAACATCCCTGTGATTCATCTGTGTCTTCAGCTTCCAACTGTGTCCCCTTGTTACTGTGTCCAATCTCTGGAACATCCTGTCTTTGTCCACCTTGTCAATTCCTCTCAGTATTTTGTATGTCGTTATCATGTCCCCCCTATCTCTCTTGTCCTCCAGTGTCGTCAGGTTGATTTCCCTTAACCTCTCCTCGTAGGACATACCTCTTAGCTCTGGGACTAGTCTTGTTGCAAACCTTTGCACTTTCTCTAGTTTCTTCACGTGCTTGGCTAGGTGTGGGTTCCAAACTGGTGCCGCATACTCCAATATGGGCCTAACGTACACGGTGTACAGGGTCCTGAATGATTCCTTATTAAGATGTCGGAATGCTGTTCTGAGGTTTGCTAGGCGCCCATATGCTGCAGCAGTTATTTGGTTGATGTGCGCTTCAGGAGATGTGCCTGGTGTTATACTCACCCCAAGATCTTTTTCCTTGAGTGAGGTTTGTAGTCTCTGACCCCCTAGACTGTGTCTGTGTGTGTGTGTCTGTGTGTGTTTGTGTGTCTGTGTGTATGTTTGTGTGTGTGTGTGTGTGTGTGTGTGTGTGTGTGTGTGTGTGTGTGTGTGTGTGTGTGTGTGTGTGTGTGTGTGTGTGTGTTTGTGTGTTTGTGTGTGTGTGTGTGTATGTGTGTGTGTGTGTGTGTGTGTGTGTGTGTGTGTGTGTGTGTTTTGTGTGTGTGTGTGTGTGTGTGTGTGTGTTTTGTGTGTGTGTGTTTGTGAGTGTGTTTGTGGGTGTGTGTGTGTGTGTGTGTGTGTGTGTGTGTGTGTGTGTGTGTGTGTGTTTATGCGTGTGCGTGTGTGTGTGTACTCACCTAATTGTGGTTGCAGGGATAGATTCATAGCTCCTGGCCCCGTGTGTCTAATATATGTACTGCCGAATAGGTAAAACTTGCTATTTGGGCTTAAATAGCAACGCTCTTCTTGCCGAATAAGGCAAGCTATAATTTGTGTATGCAATAATTTCGCAAAAATCATTATGAACCTAACGAAAAAAACATATTTCATTGTGTTTATTAAATTACTGTAAACTTATCTAAAATATGTTTAGTTGGATTAGGCTAAATTAAATTGCGCTTGTTATAATAAGGTCAGGTAAGTTTTCTAAGGTTCTTTTTAGTACAAAATTATTAATTTTTACATTAACATAAATGAAAAATATACCTTTAAACGTATGAGATAAAATTTTAGAAAGGACTTAATTTTAAAACGAGTTCTTGCTAACTGACCAAATTTTACCTATTCGATATATATATATATATATATATATATATATATATATATATATATATATATATACATATATATATATATATATATATATATATATATATATATATATATATATATATATATTAGCTGAAGGGGGGTGGGGCTGCCAGCCACAGGGAGACAGAAGGCCCACAAATATGAAGACCTTCCCCCTTGCTATAACCTCATCGCAATAGGGTCGGAGACCACAGCATGGGGCAAGTGTGCTTTAAAGTTCCTCAAAGAACTGGGTGAAAAACTCATCATAGAAACCAAGGTCCACAGGGCGGCCAGCTTCCTCTTTCAGAGACTCAGTATTGCTATCCAGAGGGGTAATGCCTGCAGCATTCTGGGCAGGCAGCCCACCGCCGGGGAGCTGGACGAAGTATTCGAGATGTAACTCTGAGTTATCTATTCTGTTTTACTCCCTATTGTATTTTTGTCAGAGTATTTTGCCAATGTATTTTGTCTTTAAATAAAGCATCTATTAAATACAGGGGTGGTAGGAGAAAACAATTTTCAAAGAGCTTCAGGGAGAACCTTGAGTTTTCTCTGAAGGATGAGGGTCCCCAGGACCCCAGTGGGAAAAACTGTCTCATCTTACAGAGTTAGGAACAGTAGGTTGTTATGAGACGAGCAAGGGATGACCCAGATGCATGACACAAGCACTAACTGTGTGTCTAGCCAGGTGGTAACCATGGTACATCCTGGCTGCTTTATACCCACACTAATTCTGGATACCATATGTTCACACCTTCATTACTACAACTACACATTAACCTCTAAATCATCAACAACAACAACAGCTTCAACAATATCATCATGACTTATCAGACACGTCAATTAGAACTCAACACCAACAACAGCAACACAAAATTAAGATAACAGTAACAACTTCAGCAACAGTAACATCATCAACATTTATTACTAAGTAATCCAGGATAATAACCGAGTTTCTACAAGATAGTCATGGCATGGCACCAAGCTTTCCTGTTGCTTGCCTGGTCAACCAGATAGTTGCTGCTAGCAGCCCGCTAGCCCTCATATTCATCATAACAACGGTAAGCTAGCAGACGGTGAACCAGGCTAGTACCAGAACTGAGAGGAATGAACTATGAGAGGTTGAAGGAAGTGAACCTGACCCCCTGAGAGGAGAGAAGGACAAGAGGGGACATGATTGAGTCATACAAAATCTTAAGAGGAAGTGAGAAGGCATATGAGGAGCCTGGCCCACGGCCGGGCTCTGGGAGTAGAAAAACTCTCAGGACTCATCAAAGGTATATCGAAGACTGGATAAATTAAGAGGATGAGCCACGGGGATGTCAGGAAGTATTTCTTTAGCCTCAGTGTGGTTGAAAAAACTGAATGACTTGGATGAGGCAATGGTACAGGTGAGGCAATGTATGAACGTGGTACAGTTGGGACAATGTATCAACGTGGTACAGTTGGGAAAATGTATCAACGTGGTACAGTTGGGACAATGTATCAACGTGGTACAGTTGGGACAATGTATCAACGTGGTACAGTTGGGACAATGTATCAACGTGGTACAGTTGGGACAATGTATCAACGTGGTACAGGTGAGGCAATGTATCAACGTGGTACAGTTGGGACAATGTATCAACGTGGTACAGTTGGGACAATGTATCAACGTGGTACAGGTGAGGCAATGTATCAACGTGGTACAGTTGGGACAATGTATCAACGTGGTACAGGTGAGGCAATGTATCAACGTGGTACAGTTGGGACAATGTATCAACGTGGTACAGGTGAGGCAATGTATCAACGTGGTACAGTTGGGACAATGTATCAACGTGGTACAGTTGGGACAATGTATCAACGTGGTACAGTTGGGACAATGTATCAACGTGGTACAGTTGGGACAATGTATCAACGTGGTACAGTTGGGACAATGTATCAACGTGGTACAGGTGAGGCAATGTATCAACGTGGTACAGTTGGGACAATGTATCAACGTGGTACAGTTGGGACAATGTATCAACGTGGTACAGTTGGGACAATGTATCAACGTGGTACAGTTGGGACAATGTATCAACGTGGTACAGTTGGGACAATGTATCAACGTGGTACAGTTGGGACAATGTATCAACGTGGTACAGTTGGGACAATGTATCAACGTGGTACAGTTGGGACAATGTATCAACGTGGTACAGTTGGGACAATGTATCAACGTGGTACAGTTGGGGCAATGTATCAACGTGGTACAGTTGGGACAATGTATCAACGTGGTACAGCTGGGAAAATGTATCAACGTGGTACAGTTGGGACAATGTATCAACGTGGTACAGTTGGGACAATGTATCAACGTGGTACAGTTGGGACAATGTATCAACGTGGTACAGTTGGGACAATGTATCAACGTGGTACAGTTGGGACAATGTATCAACGTGGTACAGTTGGGAAAATGTATCAACGTGGTACAGTTGGGACAATGTATCAACGTGGTACAGTTGGGACAATGTATCAACGTGGTACAGGTGAGGCAATGTATCAACGTGGTACAGTTGGGACAATGTATCAACGTGGTACAGTTGGGACAATGTATCAACGTGGTACAGTTGTGACAATGTATCACGTGGTACAGTTGGGACAATGTATCAACGTGGTACAGTTGGGACAATGTATCAACGTGGTACAGTTGGGACAATGTATCAACGTGGTACAGTTGGGACAATGTATCAACGTGGTACAGTTGGGACAATGTATCAACGTGGTACAGTTGGGACAATGTATCAACGTGGTACAGTTGGGAAAATGTATCAAACGTGGTACAGTTGGGACAATGTATCAACGTGGTACAGTTGGGAAAATGTATCAAACGTGGTACAGTTGGGACAATGTATCAACGTGGTACAGTTGGGACAATGTATCAACGTGGTACAGGTGAGGCAATGTATCAACGTGGTACAGTTGGGACAATGTATCAACGTGGTACAGTTGGGACAATGTATCAACGTGGTACAGTTGGGACAATGTATCAACGTGGTACAGTTGGGACAATGTATCAACGTGGTACAGTTGGGAAAATGTATCAACGTGGTACAGTTGGGACAATGTATCAACGTGGTACAGTTGGGACAATGTATCAATGTGGTACAGTTGGGACAATGTATCAACGTGGTACAGTTGGGACAATGTATCAACGTGGTACAGTTGGGACAATGTATCAACGTGGTACAGTTGGGACAATGTATCAACGTGGTACAGGTGAGGCAATGTATCAACGTGGTACAGTTGGGACAATGTATCAACGTGGTACAGTTGGGACAATGTATCAACGTGGTACAGTTGGGACAATGTATCAACGTGGTACAGTTGGGACAATGTATCAACGTGGTACAGGTGAGGCAATGTATCAACGTGGTACAGTTGGGGCAATGTATCAACGTGGTACAGTTGGGACAATGTTTCAACGTGGTACAGTTGGGACAATGTATCAACGTGGTACAGTTGGGACAATGTATCAACGTGGTACACGTGAGGCAATGTATCAACGTGGTACAGGTGTGGCAATGTAACAACGTGGTACAGTTGGAACAATGTATCAACGTGGTACAGGTGAGGCAATGTATCAACGTGGTACAGTTGGGACAATGTATCAACGTGGTACAGGTGAGGCAATGTAACAACGTGGTACAGTTGGGACAATGTATCAACGTGGTACAGGTGAGGCAATGTAACAACGTGGTACAGTTGGGACAATGTATCAACGTGGTACAGGTATGACAATGTATCAACGTGGTACAGTTGGGACAATGTATCAACGTGGTACAGGTATGACAATGTATCAACGTGGTACAGTTGGGACAATGTATCAACGTGGTACAGTTGGGACAATGTATCAACGTGGTACAGTTGGGACAATGTATCAACGTGGTACAGTTGGGACAATGTATCAACGTGGTACAGTTGGGACAATGTATCAAAGTGGTACAGGTGAGGCAATGTATCAACGTGGTACAGTTGGGACAATGTATCAACGTGGTACAGGTGTGGCAATGTATCAACGTGGTACAGTTGGGACAATGTATCAACGTGGTACAGTTGGGACAATGTATCAACGTGGTACAGGTGAGGCAATGTATCAACGTGGTACAGTTGGGACAATGTATCAACGTGGTACAGTTGGGACAATGTATCAACGTGGTACAGTTGGGACAATGTATCAACGTGGTACAGTTGGGAAAATGTATCAACGTGGTACAGGTGAGGCAATGTATCACGTGGTACAGTTGGGACAATGTATCAACGTGGTACAGTTGGGACAATGTATCAACGTGGTACAGTTGGGACAATGTATCAACGTGGTACAGGTCAGGCAATGTATCAACGTGGTACAGTTGGGACAATGTATCAACGTGGTACAGTTGGGACAATGTATCAACGTGGTACAGATCAGGCAATGTACCAACGTGGTACAGTTGGGACAATGTATCAACGTGGTACAGTTGGGACAATGTATCAACGTGGTACAGTTGGGACAATGTATCAACGTGGTACAGGTGAGGCAATGTATCAACGTGGTACAGTTGGGACAATGTATCAACGTGGTACAGGTGTGGCAATGTATCAACGTGGTACAATTGAGGCAATGTATCAACGTGGTACAGTTGGGACAATGTATCAACGTGGTACAGGTGAGGCAATGGATCAACGTGGTACAGTTGGGACAATGTATCAACGTGGTACAGTTGGGAAAATGTATCAACGTGGTACAGTTGGGACAATGTATCAACGTGGTACAGTTGGGACAATGTATCAACGTGGTACAGTTGGGACAATGTATCAACGTGGTACAGTTGGGACAATGTATCAACGTGGTACAGTTGGGACAATGTATCAACGTGGTACAGTTGGGACAATCAACGTGGTACAGGTGAGGCAATGTATCAACGTGGTACAGTTGGGACAATGTATCAACGTGGTACAGTTGGGACAATGTATCAACGTGGTACAGTTGGGACAATGTATCAACGTGGTACAGGTGAGGCAATGTATCAACGTGGTACAGTTGGGACAATGTATCAACGTGGTACAGGTGAGGCAATGTATCAACGTGGTACAGTTGGGACAATGTATCAACGTGGTACAGGTGAGGCAATGTATCAACGTGGTACAGTTGGGACAATGTATCAACGTGGTACAGGTCAGGCAATGTATCAACGTGGTACAGTTGGGACAATGTATCAACGTGGTACAGTTGGGACAATGTATCAACGTGGTACAGTGAGGCAATGTATCAACGTGGTACAGTTGGGACAATGTATCAACGTGGTACAGTTGGGACAATGTATCAACGTGGTACAGGTGAGGCAATGTATCAACGTGGTACAGTTGGGACAATGTATCAACGTGGTACAGTTGGGACAATGTATCAACGTGGGTGAGGCAATGTATCAACGTGGTACAGTTGGGACAATGTATCAATGTATGTATCAACGTGGTACAGTTGGGACAATGTATCAACGTGGTACAGTTGGGACAATGTATCAACGTGGTACAGTTGGGACAATGTATCAACGTGGTACAGTTGGGACAATGTATCAACGTGGTACAGGTGAGGCAATGTATCAACGTGGTACAGTTGGGACAATGTATCAACGTGGTACAGTTGGGACAATGTATCAACGTGGTACAGTTGGGACAATGTATCAACGTGGTACAGTTGGGACAATGTATCAACGTGGTACAGTTGGGACAATGTATCAACGTGGTACAGTTGGGACAATGTATCAACGTGGTACAGTTGGCAATGTATCAACGTGGTACAGTTGGGACAATGTATCAACGTGGTACAGTTGGGACAATGTATCAACGTGGTACAGGTGAGGCAATGTCAACGTGGTACAGTTGGGACAATGTATCAACGTGGTACAGTTGGGACAATGTATCAACGTGGGTACAATGTATCAACGTGGTACAGTTGGGACAATGTATCAACGTGGTACAGTTGGGACAATGTATCAACGTGGTACAGTTGGGACAATGTATCAACGTGGTACAGTTGGGACAATGTATCAACGTGGTACAGTTGGGACAATGTATCAACGTGGTACAGTTGGGACAATGTATCAACGTGGTACAGGTGAGGCAATGTATCAACGTGGTACAGTTGGGTATCAACAATGTATCAACGTGGTACAGTTGGGACAATGTATCAACGTGGTACAGGTGAGGCAATGTATCAACGTGGTACAGTTGGGACAATGTATCAACGTGGTACAGGTGAGGCAATGTATCAACGTGGTACAGTTGGGACAATGTATCAACGTGGTACAGTTGGGACAATGTATCAACGTGGTACAGGTGAGGCAATGTATCAACGTGGTACAGTTGGGACAATGTATCAACGTGGTACAGTTGGGACAATGTATCAACGTGGTACAGTTGGGACAATGTATCAACGTGGTACAGTTGGGACAATGTATCAACGTGGTACAGTTGGGACAATGTATCAACGTGGTACAGTTGGGACAATGTATCAACGTGGTACAGTTGGGACAATGTATCAACGTGGTACAGTTGGGACAATGTATCAACGTGGTACAGTTGGGACAATGTATCAACGTGGTACAGTTGGGACAATGTATCAACGTGGTACAGTTGGGACAATGTATCAACGTGGTACAGTTGGGACAATGTATCAACGTGGTACAGGTGAGGCAATGTATCAACGTGGTACAGTTGGGACAATGTATCAACGTGGTACAGTTGGGACAATGTATCAACGTGGTACAGTTGGGACAATGTATCAACGTGGTACAGTTGGGACAATGTATCAACGTGGTACAGTTGGGACAATGTATCAACGTGGTACAGTTGGGACAATGTATCAACGTGGTACAGTTGGGACAATGTATCAACGTGGTACAGTTGGGACAATGTATCAACGTGGTACAGTTGGGACAATGTATCAACGTGGTACAGTTGGGACAATGTATCAACGTGGTACAGTTGGGACAATGTATCAACGTGGTACAGTTGGGACAATGTATCAACGTGGTACAGGTATGACAATGTATCAACGTGGTACAGTTGGGACAATGTATCAACGTGGTACAGTTGGGACAATGTATCAACGTGGTACAGTTGGGACAATGTATCAACGTGGTACAGTTGGGACAATGTATCAACGTGGTACAGTTGGGACAATGTATCAACGTGGTACAGTTGGGACAATGTATCAACGTGGTACAGTTGGGACAATGTATCAACGTGGTACAGTTGGGACAATGTATCAACGTGGTACAGTTGGGACAATGTATCAACGTGGTACAGTTGGGACAATGTATCAACGTGGTACAGTTGGGACAATGTACTGTGGTGGTGTTATCTGCGTGTTGGAGAAGTATGACTGGAGGGGTTGCAGTAACACACAAGAACTCTGCTTGGTACTAAGGTACTGCAGTACTAAGTAATGATCTTTTGCTTGACATGACATACCACTGACAGTGACTCACGAAATCGTAATGACACGATTGCAAACAAACCATACCCCGGCCGGGATTGAACCCGCGGTCATAGAGACTCTATGACCGCGGGTTCAATCCCGGCCGGGGTATGGTTTGGTTTCACTGACAGTGGTACAGTTGAACAGGTGTGGTAATGTACCATCGTGGTACAGTTGTATAAGTGTGGTAATGTACCACTGTTGTACAGGTTTGACAATGTACTATCATCTTGTTTACATTCCTTTACTGAGGGGAGACCTGCTCTTGATCCAAAGAACTGGAGCTACGATCCCGTCCTCGCATCAAACCAACCTACTTCGGAAACAGGCTAAGCATCTTCCCTTGAAAATCAATGCATAAAAATTAATAATAGTAAAAATATCACAATAATAATAATAATAATAATAATAATAATAATAATAATAATAATCCGTGTTGTGTTGGGGATGAGTTTAAAATCCAGCGTGTGACGTCATGCAGGTCAAGCTTCAAATGGTTTAACCTGCTGACGTCAGGCAGGAGAAATGTGAAATGTTCAAGGTGTAGAGACCTGCTCACCTGCAGGCTGTCTCACCCACCCACCCTCCTGCAGGCTGTCTCACCCACCCACCTTCCTGCAGGCTGTCTCACCCACCCACCCTCCTGCAGGCTGTCTCACCCACCCACCCTCCTGCAGGCTGTCTCACCCACCCACCTTCCTGCAGGCTGTCTCACCCACCCACCCTCCTGCAGGCTGTCTCACCCACCCACCTTCCTGCAGGCTGTCTCACCCACCCACCCTCCTGCAGGCTGTCTCACTCACCCACCTTCCTGCAGGCTGTCTCACCCACCCACCGTCCTGCAGGCTGTCTCACCCACCCACCCTCATGCAGGCTGTCTCACCCACCCACCCTCCTGCAGGCTGTCTCACCCACCCACCTTCCTGCAGGCTGTCTCACCCACCCACCCTCCTGCAGGCTGTCTCACCCACCCCCCCTCCTGCAGGCTGTCTCACCCACCCACCCTCCTGCAGGCTGTCTCACCCACCCACCGTCCAGCAGGCTGTCTCACCCACCCACCCTCATGCAGGCTGTCTCACCCACTCCTGCAGGCTGTCTCACCCACCCACCCTCCTGCAGGCTGTCTCACCTACCCACCTTCCTGCAGGCTGTCTCACCCACCCACCATCCTGCAGGCTGTCTCACCCACCCACCTTCCTGCAGGCTGTCTCACCCACCCACCCTCCTGCAGGCTGTCTCACCCACCCGCCTTCCTGCAGGTTGTCTCACCCACCCACCTTCCTGCAGCCTGTCTCACCCACCCACCCTCCTGCAGGCTGTCTCACCCACCCACCCTCCTGCAGGCTGTCTCACCCACCCACCTTCCTGCAGGCTGTCTCACCCACCCACCTTCCTGCAGGCTGTCTCACCCACCCACCTTCCTGCAGGCTGTCTCACCCACCCACCCTCCTGCAGGCTGTCTCACCCACCCACCTTCCTGCAGGCTGTCTCACCCACCCACCCTCCTGCAGGCTGTCTCACCCACCCACCTTCCTGCAGGCCGTCTCACCCACCCACCCTCCTGCAGGCTGTCTCACACACCCACCCTCCTGCAGGCTGTCTCACCCACCCACCCTCCTGCAGGCTGTCTCACCCACCCACCTTCCTGCAGGCTGTCTCACCCATCCACCTTCCTGCAGGCTGTCTCACCCACCCACCCTCCTGCAGGCTGTTCACCCACCCACCTTCCTGCAGGCTGTCTCACCCATCCACCTTCCTGCAGGCTGTCTCACCCACCCACCCTCCTGCAGGCTGTCTCACCCACCCACCTTCCTGCAGGCTATCTCACCCACCCACCCTCCTGCAGGCTGTCTCACCCACCCACCTTCCTGCAGGCTGTCTCACCCACCCACCCTCCTGCAGGCTGTCTCACCCACCCACCTTCCTGCAGGCTGTCTCACCCAACCACCCTCCTGCAGGCTGTCTCACCCACCCACCTTCCTGCAGGCTGTCTCACCCACCCACCCTCCTGCAGGCTGTGTCACCCATCCACCCTCCTGCCGGCTGTCTCACCCACCCACCCTCCTGCAGGCTGTCCTGCAGGCTGTCCACCCACACTTCCTGCAGGCTGTCTCACCCACCCACCTTCCTGCAGGCTGTCTCACCCACCCACCCTTCCTGCAGGCTGTCTCACCCACCCACCTTCCTGCAGGCTGTCTCACCCACCCACCTTCCTGCAGGCTGTCTCACCCACCCACCCTCCTGCAGGGTGTCTCAGGCCCACCCACCTTCCTGCAGGCCTTCCTGCAGGCTGTCTCAGGCTGTCTCCTCACCCACCCTCCTGCAGGCTGTCTCACTCACCCACCTTCCTGCAGGCTGTCTCACTCACCCACCCTCCTGCAGGCTGTCTCACCCACCCACCTTCCTGCAGGCTGTCTCACCCACCCACCCTCCTGCAGGTTGTCTCACCTGAGTAATCTCTCACCAATACATTAATTAATTATATGTATTTCGCTGCGTGATCCGAGAAAGGTATACTCATAGTGTATAACCCCAGTCAACGGTACATTAATGATCCGAGAAAGGTATACTCATAGTGTATAACCCAGTCAACGGTACATTAATGATCCGAGAAAGGTATACTCATAGTGTATAACCCAGTCAACGGTACATTAATGATCCGAGAAAGATATTCACGAGAACATGACAACCTAAGAATGGATCAATTAAGTAAGTAAGTAAGTAAGTAAATTTATTCAGGTATACACAATACAGTTACATAGAATTATCATACACAGCAGCATATGTGTAGAGAACCTAGGATAACCCAAAAAAGTCAGACAGAGTGACTTATTTCCATTGGGGTCCTTTACTTATTTCCACTGCAGCAAAGCAACTGGCCCATACTAGGCAGGTCCTTATCACACGGATACTATCCTAAATTTTCAATAAAAATGTCAAATTAGGATTTACACAGTCCACAACTAGGAAAATTCAACCTGGAAGCTAAAGTTAAGATTTATTATCTTGTTATCTCAGAGACCAATATCCCAAAACACAAGAATATTAAGTTTCAAACCTGTCAGAATTTGCAGTCACTCGAATAAGGCATTAGTGCTCGTCTCACCCACCCACCCTCCTGCAGGATAACTCCAGTGCTCGTCTCACCCACCCACCCTCCTGCAGGATAACTCCAGTGCTCGTCTCACCCACCCACCCTCCTGCAGGATAACTCCAGTGCTCGTCTCACCCACCCACCCTCCTCCAGGATAACCCCAGTGCTCGTCTCACCCACCCACCCTCCTGCAGGATAACACCAGTGCTCGTCTCACCCACCCACCCTCCTGCAGGATAACCCCAGTGCTCGTCTCACCCACCCACCCTCCTCCAGGATAACCCCAGTGCTCGTCTCACCCACCCACCCTCCTCCAGGATAACCCCAGTGCTCGTCTCACCCACCCACCCTCCTGCAGGATAACTCCAGTGCTCGTCTCACCCACCCACCCTCCTGCAGGATAACCCCAGTGCTCGTCTCACCCACCCACCCTCCTCCAGGATAACCCCAGTGCTCGTCTCACCCACCCACCCTCCTGCAGGATAACTCCAGTGCTCGTCTCACCCACCCACCCACCTGCAGGATAACCCCAGTGCTCGTCTCACCCACCCACCCTCCTGCAGGATAACCCCAGTGCTCGTCTCACCCACCCACCCTCCTGCAGGATAACTCCAGTGCTCGTCTCACCCACCCACCCTCCTCCAGGATAACCCCAGTGCTCGTCTCACCCACCCACCCTCCTGCAGGATAACTCCAGTGCTCGTCTCACCCACCCACCCTCCTCCAGGATAACTCCAGTGCTCGTCTCACCCACCCACCCTCCTGCAGGATAACTCCAGTGCTCGTCTCACCCACCCACCCTCCTGCAGGATAACTCCAGTGCTCGTCTCACCCACCCACCCTCCTGCAGGATAACTCCAGTGCTCGTCTCACCCACCCACCCTCCTGCAGGATAACTCCAGTGCTCGTCTCACCCACCCACCCTCCTGCAGGATAACTCCAGTGCTCGTCTCACCCACCCACCCTCCTCCAGGATAACCCCAGTGCTCGTCTCACCCACCCACCCTCCTGCAGGATAACCCCAGTGCTCGTCTCACCCACCCACCCTCCTGCAGGATAACTCCAGTGCTCGTCTCACCCACCCACCCTCCTGCAGGATAACCCCAGTGCTCGTCTCACCCACCCACCCTCCTGCAGGATAACCCCAGTGCTCGTCTCACCCACCCACCCTCCTGCAGGATAACCCAGTGCTCGTCTCACCCACCCACCCTCCTGCAGGATAACTCCAGTGCTCGTCTCACCCACCCACCCTCCTGCAGGATAACCCCAGTGCTCGTCTCACCCACCCACCCTCCTGCAGGATAACCCCAGTGCTCGTCTCACCCACCCACCCTCCTGCAGGATAACTCCAGTGCTCGTCTCACCCACCCACCCACCGGCAGGATAACCCAGTGCTCGTATCACCCATCCACCCTCCTACAGGATAACCCCAGTGCTCGTCTCACCCACCCACCCTCCTGCAGGATAACTCCAGTGCTCGTCTCACCCACCCACCCTCCTTCAGGATAACTCCAGTGCTCGTCTCACCCATCCACCTTCCTACAGGATAGCCCCAGTGCTCGTCTCACCCACCTACCCTCCTGCAGGATAACCCCAGTGCTCGTCTCACCCACCTACCCTCCTGCAGGATAACCCCAGTGCTCGTCTCACCCACCCACCCTCCTCCAGGATAACCCCAGTGCTCGTCTCACCCACCCACCCTCCTGCAGGATAACCCCAGTGCTCGTTTCACCCACCCACCCTCCTGCAGGATAACCCCAGTGCTCGACTCAACCACCCACCCTCCTGCAGGATAACCCCAGTGCTAGTCTCACCCACCCACCCTCCTGCAGGATAACTCCAGTGCTCGTCTCACCCACCCACCCTCCTTCAGGATAACCCCAGTGCTCGTCTCACCCACCCACCCTCCTGCAGGATATCCCCAGTGCTCGTTTCACCCATCCACCCTCCTGCTGGATAACCCCAGTGCTCGTCTCACCCACCCACCCTCCTGCAGGATAACCCCAGTGCTCGTCTAACCCATCCACCCTCCTACAGGATAACTCCAGTGCTCGTCCCACCCAGCCACCCTCCTGGAGGATAACCGCAGTGCTCGTCTCACCCACCTACCCTTCTGCAGGATAACCCCAGTGCTCGTCTCACCCACCTACCCTCCTGCAGGATAACTCCAGTGCTCGTCTCACCCACCCACCCTCCTGCAGGATAACCCCAGTGCTCGTCTCACCCACCTACCCTCCTGCAGGATAACCCCAGTGCTCGTCTCACCCACCCACCCTCCTGCAGGATAACCCCAGTGCTCGTCTCACCCACCCACCCTCCTGCAGGATAACCCCAGTGCTCGTCTCACCCACCCACCCTCCTGCAGGATAACCCCAGTGCTCGTATCACCCATCCACCCTCCTACAGGATAACCCCAGTGCTCGTATCACCCATCCACCCTCCTACAGGATAACCCCAGTGCTCGTCTCACCCACCCACCCTCCTGGAGGATAACTCCAGTGCTCGTCTCACCCACCCACCCTCCTGCAGGATAACCCCAGTGCTCGTCTCACCCACCCACCCTCCTGCAGGATAACCCCAGTGCTCGTCTCACCCACCCACCCTCCTCCAGGATAACCCCAGTGCTCGTCTCACCCACCGACCCTCCTGCAGGATAACCCCAGTGCTCGTCTCACCCACCCACCCTCCTCCAGGATAACCCCAGTGCTCGTCTCACCCACCCACCCTCCTCCAGGATAACCCAGTGCTCGTCTCACCCACCCACCCTCCTGCAGGACATCCCCAGTGCTCGTCTCACCCAACCACCCTCCTGCAGGATAACCCCAGTGCTCGTCTCACCCACCCACCCTCCTCCAGGATAACCCCAGTGCTCGTCTCACCCACCCACCCTCCTGCAGGATAACTCCAGTGCTCGTCTCACCCACCCACCCACCTCCAGGATAACCCCAGTGCTCGTCTCACCCACCCACCCTCCTACAGGATAACCCCAGTGCTCGTCTCACCCACCCACCCGCCTCCAGGATAACCCCAGTGCTCGTCTCACCCACCCACCCTCCTGCAGGATAACCCCAGTGCTCGTCTCACCCACCCACCCTCCTCCAGGATAACCTCAGTGCTCGTCTCACCCACCCACCCTCCTGCAGGATAACCCCAGTGCTCGTCTCACCCACCTACCCTCCTGCAGGATAACCCCAGTGCTCGTCTCACCCACCCACCCTCCTGCAGGATAACCCCAGTGCTCGTCTCACCCACCCACCCACCTGCAGGATAACCCCAGTGCTCGTCTCACCCACCCACCCTCCTCCAGGATAACTCCAGTGCTCGTCTCACCCACCCACCCTCCTGCAGGATAACTCCAGTGCTCGTCTCACCCACCCACCCTCCTGCAGGATAACCCCAGTGCTCGTCTCACCCACCCACCCTCCTGCAGGATAACACCAGGGCTCGTCTCACCCACCCACCCTCCTCGTCTCACCCACCCACCCTCCTCCAGGATAACTCCAGTGCTCGTCTCACCCACCCACCCTCCTCCAGGATAACTCCAGTGCTCGTCTCACCCACCCACCCTCCTGCAGGATAACTCCAGTGCTCGTCTCACCCACCCACCCTCCTCCAGGATAACTCCAGTGCTCGTCTCACCCACCCACCCTCCTGCAGGATAACTCCAGCGCTCGTCTCACCCACCCACCCTCCTGCAGGATAACTCCAGTGCTCGTCTCACCCACCCACCCTCCTCCAGGATAACCCCAGTGCTCGTCTCACCCACCCACCCTCCTCCAGGATAACTCCAGTGCTCGTCTCACCCACCCACCCTCCAGCAGGATATCCCCAGTGCTCGTCTCACCCACCCCCCCTCCTGCAGGATTACTCCAGTGCTCGTCTCACCCACCCACCCTCCTGCAGGATAACTCCAGTGCTCGTCTCACCCACCCACCCTCCTGCAGGATAACCCCAGTGCTCGTCTCACCCACCCACCCTCCTCCAGGATAACTCCAGTGCTCGTCTCACCCACCCACCCTCCTCCAGGATAACTCCAGTGCTCGTCTCACCCACCCACCCTCCTACAGGATAACCCCAGTGCTCGTCTCACCCCCCCACCCTCCTGCAGGATAACAGCAGTGCTCGTCTCACCCACCTACCCTCCTGCAGGATAACCCCAGTGCTCGTATCACCCATCCACCTTCCTACAGGATAGCCCCAGTGCTCGTCTCACCCACCTACCCTCCTGCAGGATAACCCCAGTGCTCGTCTCACCCACCTACCCTCCTGCAGGATAACCCCAGTGCTCGTCTCACCCACCCACCCTCCTCCAGGATAACTCCAGTGCTCGTCTCACCCACCCACCCTCCTCCAGGATAACTCCAGTGCTCGTCTCACCCACCCACCCTCCTGCAGGATAACCCCAGTGCTCGTCTCACCCACCCACCCTCCTACAGGATAACCCCAGTGCTCGTCTCACCCACCCACCCTCCTGCAGGATAACTCCAGTGCTCGTCTCGCCCACCCACCCTCCAGCAGGATAACCCCAGTGCTCGTCTCACCCACCCACCCTCCTACAGGATAACCCCAGTGCTCGTCTCACCCACCCACCCTCCTACAGTATAACCCCAGTGCTCGTCTCACCCACCCACCCTCCTACAGGATAACCCCAGTGCTCGTCTCACCCACCCACCCTCCTACAGGATAACCCCAGTGCTCGTCTCACCCACCCACCCTCCTACAGGATAACCCCAGTGCTCGTCTGAACCCATCACTCACCAGCATCAAGAACCCATCACTCACCAGCATCAAGAACATATCACTCACCAGCATCAAGAACCCATCACTCACCAGTATCAAGAACTCATCACTCACCAGCATCAAGAACCCATCACTCACCAGTATCAAGAACCCATCACTCACCAGCATCAAGAACCCATCACTTACAAGTATCAAGAACACATCACTCACCAGCATCAAGAACCCATCACTCACCAGTATCAAGAACCCATCACTCACCAGTATCAAGAACCCATCACTCACCAGTATCAAGGACCCATCACTCACCAGTATCAAGAACGCATCACTCACAAGCATCAAGAACCCATCACTCACCAGCATCAAGAACCCATCACTCGCCAGCATCAAGAACCCATCACTCACCAGCATCAAGAACCCATCACTCACCAGTATCAAGGACCCATCACTCACCACCATCAAGAACCCATCACTCACCAGTATCAAGGACCCATCACTCACCAGCATCAAGAACCCATCACTCACCAGTATCAAGGACCCATCACTCACCAGCATCAAGAACCCATCACTCACCAGTATCAAGGACCCATCACTCACCAGTATCAAGGACCCATCACTCACCAGCATCAAGAACCCATCACTCACCAGTATCAAGGACCCATCACTCACCAGCATCAAGACAATCTTGTTATTCAATTAAAAATAATTCTATAACATTTCCAGATGAAGTTTACAAAATGGTACCAACACCTACCATTAATACCAACCTTCTTAGAAGGTACCTACACCTACCATTAATACCAACCTTCTTAGAAGGTACCTACACCTACCATTAATACCAACCTTCTTAGAAGGTACCTACACCTACCATTAATACCAACCTTCTTAGAAGGTACCTACACCTACCATTAATACCAACCTTCTTAGAAGGTACCTACACCTACCATTAATACCAACCTTCTTAGAAGGTACCTACACCTACCATTAATACCAACCTTCTTAGAAGGTACCTACACCTACCATTAATACCAACCTTCTTAGAAGGTACCTACACCTACCATTAATACCAACCTTCTTAGAAGGTACCTACACCTACCATTAATACCAACCTTCTTAGAAGGTACCTACACCTACCATTAATACCAACCTTCTTAGAAGGTACCTACACCTACCATTAATACCAACCTTCTTAGAAGGTACCTACACCTACCATTAATACCAACCTTCTTAGAAGGTACCTACACCTACCATTAATACCAACCTTCTTAGAAGGTACCTACACCTACCATTAATACCAACCTTCTTAGAAGGTACCTACACCTACCATTAATACCAACCTTCTTAGAAGGTACCTACACCTACCATTAATACCAACCTTCTTAGAAGGTACCTACACCTACCATTAATACCAACCTTCTTAGAAGGTACCTACACCTACCATTAATACCAACCTTCTTAGAAGGTACCTACACCTACCATTAATACCAACCTTCTTAGAAGGTACCTACACCTACCATTAATACCAACCTTCTTAGAAGGTACCTACACCTACCATTAATACCAACCTTCTTAGAAGGTACCTGCACCTACCATTAATACCAACCTTCTTAGAAGGTACCTACACCTACCATTAATACCAACCTTCTTAGAAGGTACCTACACCTACCATTAATACCAACCTTCTTAGAAGGTACCTGCACCTACCATTAATACCAACCTTCTTAGAAGGTACCTACACCTTCCATTAATACCAACCTTCTTAGAAGGTACCTACACCTTCCATTAATACCAACCTTCTTAGAAGGTACCTACACCTTCCATTAATACCAACCTTCTTAGAAGGTACCTACACCTACCATTAATACCAACCTTCTTAGAAGGTACCTACACCTACCATTAATACCAACCTTCTTAGAAGGTACCTACACCTTCCATTAATACCAACCTTCTTAGAAGGTACCTACACCTACCATTAATACCAACCTTCTTAGAAGGTACCTACACCTACCATTAATACCAACCTTCTTAGAAGGTACCTACACCTACCATTAATACCAACCTTCTTAGAAGGTACCTACACCTACCATTAATACCAACCTTCTTAGAAGGTACCTACACCTACCATTAATACCAACCTTCTTAGAAGGTACCTACACCTACCATTAATACCAACCTTCTTAGAAGGTACCTACACCTACCATTAATACCAACCTTCTTAGAAGGTACCTACACCTTCCATTAATACCAACCTTCTTAGAAGGTACCTACACCTACCATTAATACCAACCTTCTTAGAAGGTACCTACACTTACCATTAATACCAACCTTCTTAGAAGGTACCTACACCTTCCATTAATACCAACCTTCTTAGAAGGTACCTACACCTTCCATTAATACCAACCTTCTTAGAAGGTACCTACACCTTCCATTAATACCAACCTTCTTAGTAGGTACCTACACCTTCCATTAATACCAACCTTCTAAGTAGGTACCTACACCTTCCATTAATACCAACCTTCTTAGAAGGTACCTACACCTTCCATTAATACCAACCTTCTTAGTAGGTACCTACACCTTCCATTAATACCAACGTTCTTAGTAGGTACTTACACCTTACATTAATACCAACCTTCTTAGCAGACACCTAAGCACATCATTAATACCAACTTTCTTAACAGGCACCTACACATACCATTAATACCAACTTTCTTAGCAGGCACCTACACATACCATTAATACCAACTTTCTTAGCAGGCACCTACACACACCATTAATACCAACTTTCTTATAAGGCACCTACACATACCATTAATACCAACTTTCTTATAAGGCACCTACACATACCATTAATACCAACTTTCTTAGTAGGCACCTACACATACCATTAATACCAACTTTCTTAGTAGGCACCTACACATACCATTAATACCAACTTTCTTAGTAGGCACCTACACATACCATTAATACCAACTTTCTTAGTAGGCACCTACACACACCATTAATGCCAACTTTCTTAGTAGGCACCTACACACACCATTAATACCAACTTTCTTAGTAGGCACCTACACACACCATTAATGCCAACTTTCTTAGTAGGCACCTACACACACCATTAATACCAACTTTCTTAGTAGGCACCTACACACACCATTAATACCAACTTTCTTAGTAGGCACCTACACACACCATTAATGCCAACTTTCTTAGTAGGCACCTACACACACCATTAATACCAACTTTCTTAGCAGGCACCTACACACACCATTAATACCAACTTTCTTAGCAGGCACCTACACACACCATTAATACCAACTTTCTTAGTAGGCACCTACACACACCATTAATACCTCCTAGTTAAGAGACACCAGTGTGAAATCCTGAAGGTAATACCAAGAGGCTTTCCAGAGTTATCTTACAGAAACCAATTTCAGGCATGACTTACATAAAACTTGGCAGAGGACACATGCTCTTGTCAACTATTCCACGAACCTTCGCCTAGTAGTAGGTGATCAGTGTTAAAAATGCGAAACAGATCGGATAGTGCATTCTGTAGTTATAAACGAAAGTCTTGGAGAAAGTTAATAGACGAGAAGAACAATATATTGAACAATGAACAATGTTCGAGCTCTGGCATCAATTCCTGCAGTACTGTGAAGATTTCATTAAACTTGGCGGGTTAGAAGTGCATTGGAAAACATACAAGAAATGTTTAATGTCCTCATTAAAGTTATCTGCCGAGAAAGACTATTTATTCCTATCTAGACAAATGAGTAGAAGTTTGAAGCGAAGATAGAAAAACATAAGAGTTAGATGTGGCGGGTTAGACTCGCTGGTAGTGGGTGAGGTGGGTAGTGAAGGGGAGGAGCTTGAGAATGAATGGATCACCATCCAAGATGCATTTAAAAGTTACCACACAATACCACCACCACCCACGGTACTTTAAACATCGAAGTTACCACACACCCCCCACCAGTACCACCACCACCCACGGTACTTTAAATATCAAAGTTACCACACACCCCCACCAGTACCACCACCACCCACGGTACTTTAAATATCAAAGTTACCACACACACCCCCACCAGTACCACCACCACCCACGGTACTTTAAATATCAAAGTTACCACACACACCCCCACCAGTACCACCACCCACGGTACTTTAAATATCAAAGTTACCACACACCCCCACCAGTACCACCATACTTTAAATATCAAAGTTACCACACACACCCCCACCAGTACCACCACCACCCACGGTACTTTAAATATCAAAGTTACCACACACACCCCCACCAGTACCACCACCACCCACGGTACTTTAAATATCAAAGTTACCACACACCCCCACCAGTACCACCATACTTTAAATATCAAAGTTACCACACACCCCCACCAGTACCACCACCACCCACGGTACTTTAAATATCAAAGTTACCACACACACCCCCACCAGTACCACCACCACCCACGGTACTTTAAATATCAAAGTTACCACACACCCCCACCAGTACCACCATACTTTAAATATCAAAGTTACCACACACACCCCCACCAGTACCACCACCACCCACGGTACTTTAAATATCAAAGTTACCACACACCCCCACCAGTACCACCACCACCCACGGTACTTTAAATATCAAAGTTACCACACACATCCCCACCACCCACGGTACTTTAAATATCAAAGTTACCACACACACCCCCACCAGTACCACCACCACCCACGGTACTTTAAATATCAAAGTTACCACACACATCCCCACCACCCACGGTACTTTAAATATCAAAGTTACCACACACACCCCCACCAGTACCACCACCACCCACGGTACTTTAAATATCAAAGTTACCACACACCCCCACCAGTACCACCACTACCACCCAAGGTACTTTTAATATCAGTTACCACACACCACTACCACGACCACCACCACCCAAGGTACTATTAAATACCAAGGTTACCACACACCAGCAGTACCAGTGTTTCGTAACACCAGCCACACCTCGTACTAAGACTTTAACCTTCCGCAGACCATCACCAACAACCTGACTGATAAACACAATTTGCACGACAAACTTATATTAAGACTTGCCCGGTTTAAAACTTGACGCAGAGCAAAACGTTGCCGCTATAACATTACAACCTGACCAGGTCATATTAGTGGACGGAGGTTCAAGCCTCCACCATCCAGGTTTACTAAGTCACAAAATACGATTCTGCCTCCTGCCAGAGTAAACCACATGTTTACCCGACCGGGTTTACCACAACATATCATTCACCTTCCACTAGTTTGCATTTTTTTTTATTTTGACTGTCAAATATAATGTCGGTATATAATATTAATTAATATTAAAGAAATGAGATGTTAGTGATGCAATTGTTCTTACTATTGGTGGTGGTGGTAGTTGTTGTTGTTACTATTGGTGGTGGTGGTAGTTGTTGTTGTTACTATTGGTGGTGGTTGTAGTTGTTGTTACTATTGGTGGTGGTTGTAGTTGTTACTATTGGTGGTGGTTGTAGTTGTTGTTACTATTGGTGGTGGTTGTAGTTGTTGTTACTATTGGTGGTGGTTGTAGTTGTTGTCACTATTGGTGGTGGTGGTAGTTGTTGTTACTATTGGTGGTGGTTGTAGTTGTTGTTACTATTGGTGGTGGTTGTAGTTGTTGTTATTATTGGTGGTGGTTGTAGTTGTTGTTACTATTGGTGGTGGTTGTAGTTGTTGTCACTATTGGTGGTGGTGGTAGTTGTTGTTGTTGTTGTTACTATTGGTGGTAGTTGTTGTTGTTGTTACTATTGGTGGTGGTTGTAGTTGTTGTCACTATTGGTGGTGGTGGTAGTTGTTGTTGTTACTATTGGTGGTGGTGGTAGTTGTTGTTGTTACTATTGGTGGTGGTGGTAGTTGTTGTTACTATTGGTGGTGGTGGTAGTTGTTGTTACTATTGGTGGTGGTGGTAGTTGTTGTCACTATTGGTGGTGGTGGTAGTTGTTGTTGTTACTATTGGTGGTGGTGGTAGTTGTTGTTGTTACTATTGGTGGTGGTGGTAGTTGTTGTTGTTACTATTGGTGGTGGTGGTAGTTGTTGTTACTATTGGTGGTGGTGGTAGTTGTTGTCACTATTGGTGGTGGTGGTAGTTGTTGTTGTTACTATTGGTGGTGGTGGTAGTTGTTGTTGTTACTATTGGTGGTGGTGGTAGTTGTTGTTGTTACTATTGGTGGTGGTGGTAGTTGTTGTTGTTACTATTGGTGGTGGTTGTAGTTGTTGTTACTATTGGTGGTGGTGGTAGTTGTTGTCACTATTGGTGGTTATGGTAGTTGTTGTTGTTACTATTGGTGGTGGTGGTAGTTGTTGTTGTTACTATTGGTGGTGGTGGTAGTTGTTGTTACTATTGGTGGTGGTGGTAGTTGTTGTTACTATTGGTGGTGGTGGTAGTTGTTGTCACTATTGGTGGTGGTGGTAGTTGTTGTTGTTACTATTGGTGGTGGTGGTAGTTGTTGTCACTATTGGTGGTGGTGGTAGTTGTTGTTGTTACTATTGGTGGTGGTGGTAGTTGTTGTTGTTACTATTGGTGGTGGTGGTAGTTGTTGTTGTTACTATTGGTGGTGGTGGTAGTTGTTGTCACTATTGGTGGTGGTGGTAGTTGTTGTTACTATTGGTGGTGGTGGTAGTTGTTGTTGTTACTATTGGTGGTGGTGGTATTGGTGGTGGTGGTAGTTGTTGTTACTATTGGTGGTGGTGGTAGTTGTTGTTGTTACTATTGGTGGTGGTGGTAGTTGTTGTTGTTACTATTGGTGGTGGTGGTAGTTGTTGTCACTATTGGTGGTGGTGGTAGTTGTTGTTGTTACTATTGGTGGTGGTGGTAGTTGTTACTATTGGTGGTGGTAGTTGTTGTTACTATTGGTGGTGGTGGTAGTTGTCACTATTGGTGGTGGTGGTAGTTGTTGTTACTATTGGTGGTGGTGGTAGTTGTTACTATTGGTGGTGGTGGTAGTTGTTGTTGTTACTATTGGTGGTGGTGGTAGTTGTTGTCACTATTGGTGGTGGTGGTAGTTGTCACTATTGGTGGTGGTGGTAGTTGTTGTTGTTACTATTGGTGGTGGTGGTAGTTGTTGTTACTATTGGTGGTGGTGGTAGTTGTTGTTGTTACTATTGGTGGTGGTGGTAGTTGTTGTCACTATTGGTGGTGGTGGTAGTTGTTGTTGTTACTATTGGTGGTGGTGGTAGTTGTTGTCACTATTGGTGGTGGTGGTAGTTGTTGTCACTATTGGTGGTGGTGGTAGTTGTTACTATTGGTGGTGGTGGTAGTTGTTGTCACTATTGGTGGTGGTGGTAGTTGTTGTTGTTGTTACTATTGGTGGTGGTGGTAGTCACTATTGGTGGTGGTGGTAGTTGTTGTTACTATTGGTGGTGGTGGTAGTTGTTGTCACTATTGGTGGTGGTGGTAGTTGTTGTTACTACTGGTGGTGGTGGTAGTTGTTGTCACTATTGGTGGTGGTGGTTGTTGTTGTTGTTACTATTGGTGGTGGTGGTAGTTGTTGTTGTTACTATTGGTGGTGGTGGTAGTTGTTGTTGTTACTATTGGTGGTGGTGGTAGTTGTTGTTACTATTGGTGGTGGTGGTAGTTGTTGTCACTATTGGTGGTGGTGGTAGTTGTTGTCACTATTGGTTGTTGTTACTATTGGTGGTGGTGGTAGTTATCACTATTGGTGGTGGTAGTTGTTGTTACTATTGGTGGTGGTGGTAGTTGTTGTCACTATTGGTGGTGGTGGTAGTTGTTGTTACTATTGGTGGTGGTGGTAGTTATCACTATTGGTGGTGGTGGTAATCACTATTGGTGGTGGTGGTAGTTGTTGTCACTATTGGTGGTGGTGGTGGTAGTTGTCACTATTGGTGGTGGTGGTAGTTGTTACTATTGGTGGTGGTGGTAGTTGTTGTCACTATTGGTGGTGGTGGTGGTGGTAGTTGTTGTCACTATTGGTGGTGGTGGTAGTTGTCACTATTGGTGGTGGTGGTAGTTGTCACTATTGGTGGTGGTGGTAGTTGTCACTATTGGTGTTGGTGGTAGTTGTTGTTACTATTGGTGTTGGTGGTAGTTGTTGTCACTATTGGTGGTGGTGGTAGTTGTTGTTGTTACTATTGGTGGTGGTGGTAGTTGTTGTCACTATTGGTGGTGGTGGTAGTTGTCACTATTGGTGGTAATGGTAGTTATCACTATTGGTGGTGGTGGTAGTTGTTGTTACTATTGGTGGTGGTGGTAGTTATCACTATTGGTGGTGGTGGTAGTTGTTACTATTGGTGTTGGTGGTAGTTGTTGTCACTATTGGTGGTGGTGGTAGTTGTCACTATTGGTGGTGGTGGTAGTTGTTGTCACTATTGGTGGTGGTGGTAGTTGTCACTATTGGTGGTGGTGGTAGTTGTTGTTACTATTGGTGGTGGTGGTAGTTGTTGTCACTATTGGTGGTGGTGGTAGTTGTCACTATTGGTGGTGGTGGTAGTTGTTGTCACTATTGGTGGTGGTGGTAGTTGTCACTATTGGTGGTGGTGGTAGTTGTCACTATTGGTGGTGGTGGTGGTGGTAGTTGTTGTTACTATTGGTGGTGGTGGTAGTTGTCACTATTGGTGGTGGTGGTAGTTGTTGTCACTATTGGTGGTGGTGGTAGTTGTTGTCACTATTGGTGGTGGTGGTAGTTGTTGTCACTATTGGTGGTGGTGGTAGTTGTTGTCACTATTGGTGGTGGTGGTAGTTGTTGTCACTATTGGTGGTGGTGGTAGTTGTTGTCACTATTGGTGGTGGTGGTAGTTGTTGTCACTATTGGTGGTGGTGGTAGTTGTTGTCACTATTGGTGGTGGTGGTAGTTGTCACTACTGGTGGTGGTGGTAGTTGTTGTCACTACTGGTGGTGGTGGTAGTTGTTGTTACTATTGGTGGTGGTGGTAGTTGTTGTCACTATTGGTGGTGGTGGTAGTTGTTGTTACTATTGGTGGTGGTGGTAGTTGTTGTCACTATTGGTGGTGGTGGTAGTTGTTGTCACTATTGGTGGTGGTGGTAGTTGTTGTTACTATTGGTGGTGGTGGTAGTTATCACTATTGGTGGTGGTGGTAGTTGTCACTATTGGTGGTGGTGGTAGTTGTTGTCACTATTGGTGGTGGTGGTAGTTGTTGTCACTATTGGTGGTGGTGGTAGTTGTTGTCACTATTGGTGGTGGTGGTAGTTGTTGTCACTATTGGTGGTGGTGGTAGTTGTTGTCACTATTGGTGGTGGTGGTAGTTGTTGTTCACTATTGGTGGTGGTGGTGTTGTTACTATTGGTGGTGGTGGTAGTTGTCACTATTGGTGGTGGTGGTAGTTGTTGTCACTATTGGTGGTGGTGGTAGTTGTTGTCACTATTGGTGGTGGTGGTAGTTGTTGTCACTATTGGTGGTGGTGGTGGTGGTTGTTGTTACTATTGGTGGTGGTGGTGGTGGTTGTTGTCACTATTGGTGGTGGTGGTAGTTGTTGTCACTATTGGTGGTGTTGGTAGTTGTTGTCACTATCGGTGGTGGTGGTAGTTATTGTCACTATTGGTGGTGGTGGTAGTTGCTGTCACTATTGGTGGTGGTAGTTGCTGTCACTATTGGTGGTGGTGGTGGTAGTTGTTGTTACTATTGGTGGTGGTGGTAGTTGCTGTCACTATTGGTGGTGGTGGTAGTTGCTGTCACTATTGGTGGTGGTGGTAGTTGTTGTTGTTACTATTGGTGGTGGTGGTAGCTGTTGTTAGTATTGGTGGTGGTGGTAGTGTTGTTGTTACTATTGGTGGTGGTGGTAGCTGTTGTTAGTATTGGTGGTGGTGGTAGTTGTTGTTACTACTGGCGGCGGTGGTAGTTGTTGTTACTACTGTTGGGGGTGGTAGTTGTTACTATTGGTGGTGGTAATTGTTGTTAGTATTGGTGGTGGTGGTGGTGGTAGTTGTTGTTACTATTGGTGGTGGTGGTAGCTGTTGTTGTTATTGGTGGTGGTGGTAGTTGTTACTATTGGTGGTGGTGGTAGCTGTTGTTGTTAGTATTGGTGGTGGTGGTAGTTGTTACTATTGGTGGTGGTGGTAGCTGTTGTTGTTACTATTGGTGGTGGTGGTAGTTGTTACTACTACTGGTGGTGGTGGTAGTTGTTACTTCTGGTGGTGGTGGTAGTTACTACTGGTGGTGGTGGTAGTTACTACTGGTGGTGGTGGTAGTTGTTATTGTCACTATTGGTGGTGGTGGTAGTTGTTGTTACTACTGGTGGTGGTGGTAGTAGTTGTTGTCACTATTGGTGGTGGTGGTAGTTGTTGTTGTTGTTACTATTGGTGGTAGTTGTTGTTGTCGTTACTATTGGTGGTGGTGGTAGTTACTATTGGTGGTGGTGGTAGTTGTTGTTGTTGTTACTATTGGTTGGTGGTAGTTGTCACTATTAGTGGTGGTGGTAGTTGTCACTATTACTGGTGGTGGTAGTTGGTGCTGTCACTATTGGTGGTGGTGGTAGTTGCTGTTGTCATTACTGGTGGTGGTGGTGGTTGTCACTATTGGTGGTGGTGGTAGTTGTTGTCACTATTAGTGGTGGTGGTAGTTGTTGTTACTATTAGTGGAGGTGGTAGTTGTTGTCACTATTAGTAGTGGTGGTAGTTATTACTGGTGGTGGTGGTATTGTTGTCATTATTGGTGGTGGCGGTGGAATTGTTGTTGTCATTACGGGTAGTGGTGCTAGTTGTACTGCCAACAGTGATGGTAGTGGTTATGTTGATGGTAACGGGTGTGGTGGTGATATCGGTTATGGAGGTAGTGTCAACAGTACTGGTGTTATGCAATACCGACAAGTGGTATCAGTATTGTTGGTGGTGGTGCTGTTATCAGTATTGATGGTCGTGGTGCTGGTATCAGTATTGTCAGTAGGGGTGGTGGTATCAGTATTGTTGATGGTGGTGCTGGTATCAGTATTGTTGATGGTGGTGCTGGTATCAGTATTATTGATGGTGGTGCTGGTATCAGTATTGTTAGTACTGGTGCTGGTATCAGTTTTGTTGGTGGTACTATTGGAATCAGTACTGTTGATAGTGGTATCAGCATTGTTCGTGGTGGTGCTGGTTATCAGTATTGTTGGTAGTAGTAACAACAGTAGCGGTGGCAGCAGTGAGAGGTTAGAAGGGGGGTGAAGCACTTTTCACTTTAGGTCATCAACTTTAAAAAGTATTGACGCAGCGAGTCACCCTCCCAGAGTGAGAGCCCTGGTCACCACACCTGCTAAATTAATACTCAACCTTCTGTAAGTCATTACCACAACAACAACACTCTCCTTCCTTCCTTTATAAACACCCGGCATACAACAACCATCCAGGGAGGTACTAACTTTGTCATATGACTGTGAATCATAGGTAGTACACTGGTAGACAACAACCATCCAGGGAGGTACTACCTTTGTCAAGACTGTGAATCATAGGTAGTAGGCTGGTAGACAACAACCATCCAGGGAGGTACTACCTTTGTCAAGACTGTGAATCATAGGTAGTAGGCTGGTAGACAACAACCATCCAGGGAGGTACTACCTTTATCAAGACTGTGAATCATAGATAGTAGGCTGGTAGACAACAACCATCCAGGGAGGTACTACCTTTGTCAAGACTGTGAATCATAGGTAGTAGGCTGGTAGACAAGATAAGATAAGATTTCGTTCGGATTTTTAACCCCGGAGGGTTAGCCACCCAGGATAACCCAAGAAAGTCAGTGCGTCATCGAGGACTGTCTAACTTATTTCCATTGGGGTCCTTAATCTTGTCCCCCAGGATGCGACCCACACCAGTCGACTAACACCCAGGTACCTATTTGCTGCTAGGTGAACAGGACAACAGGTGTAAGGAAACGTGTCGAAATGTTCCCACCCGCCGGGAATCGAACCCGGGCCCTCCGTGTGTGAAGCGGGAGCTTTAGCCACCAGGCCACAACCATCCAGGGAGGTACTACCTTTGTCAAGACTGTGAATCATAGATAGTAGGCTGGTAGACAACAACCATCCAGGGAGGTACTACCTTTGTCATATGACTGTGAATCATAGATAGTAGGCTGGTAGACACCAACCATCCAGGGAGGTACTACCTTTGTCATATGACTGTGAATCACAGATAGTAGGTTGGTAGACAACAACCATCCAGGGAGGTACTACCTTTGTCAAGACTGTGAATCATAGATAGTAGGCTGGTAGACACCAACCATCCAGGGAGGTACTACCTTTGTCATATGACTGTGAATCACAGATAGTAGGCTGGTAGACAACAACCATCCAGGGAGGTACTACCTTTGTCAAGACTGTGAATCATAGGTAATAGGCTGGTAGACAACAACCATCCAGGGAGGTACTACCTTTGTCATATGACTGTGAATCATAGGTAGTAGGCTGGTAGACAACAACCATCCAGGGAGGTACTACCTTTGTCATATGACTGTGAATCACAGATAGTAGGCTGGTAGACAACAACCATCCAGGGAGGTACTACCTTTGTCAAGACTGTGAATCATAGATAGTAGGCTGGTAGACACCAACCATCCAGGGAGGTACTACCTTTGTCATATGACTGTGAATCACAGATAGTAGGCTGGTAGACAACAACCATCCAGGGAGGTACTACCTTTGTCAAGACTGTGAATCACAGATAGTAGGCTGGTAGACAACAACCATCCAGGGAGGTACTACCTTTGTCATATGACTGTGAATCACAGATAGTAGGCTGGTAGACAACAACCATCCAGGGAGGTACTACCTTTGTCATATGACTGTGAATCACAGATAGTAGGCTGGTAGACAACAACCATCCAGGGAGGTACTACCTTTGTCATATGACTGTGAATCACAGATAGTAGGCTGGTAGACAACAACCATCCAGGGAGGTACTACCTTTGTCATATGACTGTGAATCACAGATAGTAGGCTGGTAGACAACAACCATCCAGGGAGGTACTACACTTCTGACACATGAATGTGAAACGTAGTGAAGGCAATACAGGGCGGAAGGAGATGCACATTCTTGTGACTGCTTATCAAGTTTCGTATACCTTCACAGTCATGCTTCCTGTCTGCCTGTTCAACCAGGCTGTTGCTGCCAGCGGCCATCAGACCTACATAGCCAACCAGGTTACTGCACTGTTCCTCAGTCTCTTAGGTTCAACTTAGTTACTGTATATCTGTTGTAGCCAGAGGTTCAGTCCATTCTCGAAAATTTATATTTTTATTCGGACAGCATACAAGGAAAATTATGTGAGAGAAAACTTATAAATGACAGCATATATCAGTTCTGAAACTTCAACAGCAAACTTATAATTAATCTAAGTATATACTGCATTCTTCAATACCGAAGACGTATTTACAACATTATAAACAACTTTAAGCATATTGTAGTGGCTCTGGCAAGAAGCATGAAGCCAGCAGGTGATCGAGCAAAAAAAAATAAAAAAAAAAACACTTTACGAGACCTAAAGGTTTTGGTGAGGACGTTGTCCTGGCAACTAGTGGGACTCCAAGAAAAGACTTCAGGAGCGAAACCAAACATTTTCCGATTCTAATACTTCCACTACCAGCATTACCTCTACCACTACTTCTCCACTTCCTTCTTTCTACCTATCTTTGTCCCGCCCCTATCCCCTTCTCTTATACATACTGGCGCCCTCATCATCGTGTGTTAGTGCACTTTGTAAATGGTCCAAGTCGGGACGAGACGTCGTCGTAAGCTTCTCTCTCCTATGTGCGGGTTATTTCTGTATTGTTCCAGTCACGGTAATGTGACGTTTTGTTCTTTATCGAGGTGGTAAAACATAACAAAAGATACGATAGTTTACCCGGGCTTCAGCAAGGCTTTTGATAAATCTCACAGCGGAAACTGTTACTGAATCATCGCCTCAACGGCCCAGTCTAACACCAAACACCATAAGCTGGAAAAGAAATATTACATAAAGAAGATTTATTAAGAAACACTTAGGAAAGTGAAGGTATACTTGTAATATATCTGTGATCAGTTTCTTGAGGTGTCCTGCTCAGACATTGTGAAGTTGTCAATATCGCTGAAAAATAGTCTAATAAAGGAATTCAGATGCAAAATTGGGAGGCCATGAGGAGTTGACTAAGTGGCTGAATCTTCCTGTTCGTTACCCCGAACATCAAGATGTAAGACCCAGCAAAAGATAGTATACAAAGTGGACCAAGAGCCAGGCTTTGTATACTGAATGCAGGGAGATGTTAGCTTTACCTCGTAACTTATAAACCTGTGACCGAGGATTTTCAGGCCTCTTCTACCCCGCAGCTTGAGACCTAGCTTGCCTCTTGACCGCGTGTTCAACCTAATAATAAAATATGGAGGAACACTGCAGCAGGCCTGTCCAATACTTGAAGTCCTTGACTCACGAAATAATAATGACACGATTGCAAACAAACCACACCACGGGCGGGGATAGAACCCGCGATCAGAGTCTCAAAACACCAGACGGTCGCGTTAGCCACTGGACCAGCTAGCCACAATAAGATTTGTCTAACTAGGTATATTTTTACACCATAGGAAGGTTAGCATAGGCACCACTGTGACCACAAATGCCCACAAACGCGACGGTCTGGAGTTCTGAGACTCTTTGATCGCGGGTTCTATCCCCACCCGTGGTATGGTTTTTTTTTTTTTCTAGAAGTCCTTCATAAATCCAGCCCTTCTCATTCGCATATCCACCCAACTTCTTAAAGGGGACAATCCTGGCAGGTTGGAAGACAGAGTAGCTCCCTGGATGGTAGAGTCAGTGTAATTATACCTGGGAGACACCTGACCCTCCCACTTGCGTGCTACATTTCCTCATGCTAACCACTTGTATGATGGACACCTCGTTCTCACACCTGCTCTCATGGCTCACTCACCGTCAGAGCTGGATTAAGATTTTGTAGACCCCTGGGCTACAGGTACTGTGTGACCCCTGGGCTACAGGTACTGTGACCCCTAGGCTACAGGTACTGTGTGACCCCTGGGCTACAGGTACTGTGTGACCCCTGTGCTACAGGTACTGTGTGACCCCTAGACTACAGGTACTGTGTGACCCCTGGGCTACAGGTACTGTGACCCCTAGGCTACAGGTACTGTGTGACCCCTAGGCTACAGGTACTGTGTGACCCCTGGGCTACAGGTACTGTGTGACCCCTAGGCTACAGGTACTGTGTGGCCCCTGGGCTACAGGTAGTGTGTGACCCCTGGGCTAAAGGTACTGTGTGACCCCTGGGCTACAGGTACTGTGTGACCCCTGGGCTACAGGTACTGTGTGACCCCTGGGCTACAGGTACTGTGTGACCCCTGGGCTACAGGTACTGTGTGACCCCTGGGCTACAGGTACTGTGTGACCCCTGGGCTACAGGTAGTGTGTGACCCCTGGGCTACAGGTAGTGTGTGATCCCTGGGCTACAGGTACTGTGTGACCCCTGGGCTACAGGTAGTGTGTGAGCCCTGGGCTACAGGTACTGTGTGACCCCTGGGCTACAGGTAGTGTGTGACCCCTGGGCTACAGGTACTGTGTGGCCCCTGGGCTACAGGTAGTGTGTGGCCCCTGGGCTACAGGTAGTGTGGCCCCTGGGCTACAGGTACTGTGTGGCCCCTGGGCTACAGGTACTGTGTGACCCCTGGGCTACAGGTACTGTGTGACCCCTGGGCTACAGGTACTGTGTGACCCCTGGGCTACAGGTACTGTGTGGCCCCTGGGCTACAGGTACTGTGTGGCCCCTGGGCTACAGGTACTGTGTGGCCCCTGGGCTACAGGTACTGTGTGGCCCCTGGGCTACAGGTACTGTGTGGTCCCTGGGCTACAGGTACTGTGTGGTCCCTGGGCTACAGGTACTGTGTGGCCCCTGGGCTACAGGTACTGTGTGGCCCCTGGGCTACAGGTACTGTTTGGCCCCTGGGCTACAGGTACTGTTTGGCCCCTGGGCTACAGGTACTGTTTGGCCCCTGGGCTACAGGTACTGTTTGGCCCCTGGGCTACAGGTACTGTTTGGCCCCTGGGCTACAGGTACTGTGTGGCCCCTGGGCTACAGGTACTGTGGGGCCCCTGGGCTACAGGTACTGTGTGGCCCCTGGACTACACACACACGTGCACACACACACACACACACATATATATGTCGTGCCGAATATGTAAAACTTGCGATTTTGGCTTAAATAGCAACGCTCATCTTGCCAAATAAGACAAGTGAAAATTTGTATATGCAATAATTTCGCAAAAATCATTCTGAACATAACGAAAAAATATTTCATTGTGTTTGTTTATTATTAAATTATTGTAAACTTACCTAAAATATATTTAGTTGGATTAGGCTAAATTAAATTGCGCTTGTTATAATAAGGTTAGGTAAATTTTCTAAGATTCTATTGGAGCAAAATTATTAATTTTTACATTAACATAAATGAAAAAATATATCACCACTACTACTACTTCCAGTTCTAGCACTCCTGTCCCCCGCCTCTCTCCTATATATTCTGGCTTCCTTTTGCGCCTCTCTCTGACTAGGGAGAGGGAGAATGAGTGGAAATCTTCAACTCAAGCACTTTCACACTTCTCCGTGCGTCATCAGGAGCTATGCAATATGTAAATGACAACAGGAGGAACGAGGGAAAGTTTACTCAGATTAATGCAGGGCGGTGACACCAGGTGAAGCTTCTCTCAGCTGGTGTCATCGTCCTCCTCTACTCTGACAAACTTTCTCTCATTTCCCCTGTTGCTACTCTTGCAACATCGCACAGCTCCTGATGACGCACAGAGAAGTGTGAAAGTACTTGAGCTGAAAATTTCCATCCCCCGTGGCTTATCATGCATTGTTAAGATCGCCTGTGATTGTTTATATATATATATATATATATATATATATATATATATATATATATATATATATATATATATATATATATAATGCCCCCCACACAATAACATGTTTATGAGGATGGTTGTGGTGTGGAGGAATCATAGGTCAACAGGTGACCCACCACCACTATCAATATCTTCACTAACATCAATATATACACTCCACAATATATACACGCTATACTCTGTGCTGCACGCCACTCTCTCATTGACCTACTTGTACTTGCAAGGAGGAGGTGAATGGGCTCAAGCTCTTGTGCCTGCCTCTTCAAGAGAGGAAGCGACTTTATGCTGAAGGACTTTTGATAAAACGAATTAGCTCTACCCTCTCTCTTCTTACAGGTGATTATCGCCCATTTCCAAGGCGATGCATAACCCCTACGTATTTAGTGCTTTATATTCAATATAATAACAGTAAGCATGGTTCAGCCTCTTCATTTCCCTCTTCAAGAAGAAACTTCATAGAGACAGAGTTAACTGCTGATGAGCCAGGCTGTGGTGCATATGTTAGTCTGCCGCCGCATCTTCTGGGACCTGACTGTTGGTACAGTGACCTCTGATGAGTTCCCAGAGTTTTTCTACTCCCGGAGCCCGGCCATGGGCCAGGCTCATCACATCGAAGACACTTAAAAGCCAAATAATTTCCTTTTATATGAAGAATGGGTGTTTAAAATCTTGGTCCCTTTACACTTCTTGAGCTACAGTAGTGCAAAGTTAAGTATAACCTGTTACCATCAGAAGAGAAAAGTAGTAATTCTACTGGAACAAATTAGTTAGGTCAAACTTACACCCACCCATTACATGTTAGGTAGGTCCTACTAACACCTACCCATTACATGTTAGGTAGGTCCTACTAACACCTACCCATTACATGTTAGGTAGGTCCTACTAACACCTACCCATTACATGTTAGGTAGGTCCTACTAACACCTACCCATTACATGTTAGGTAGGTCCTACTAACACCTACCCATTACATGTTAGGTAGGTCCTACTAACACCTACCCATTACATGTTAGGTAGGTCCTACTAACACCTACCCATTACATGTTAGGTAGGTCCTACTAACACCTACCCATTACATGTTAGGTAGGTCCTACTAACACCTACCCATTACATGTTAGGTAGGTCCTACTAACACCTACCCATTACATGTTAGGTAGGTCCTACTAACACCTACCCATTACATGTTAGGTAGGTCCTACTAACACCTACCCATTACATGTTAGGTAGGTCCTACTAACACCTACCCATTACATGTTAGGTAGGTCCTACTAACACCTACCCATTACATGTTAGGTAGGTCCTACTAACACCTACCCATTACATGTTAGGTAGGTCCTACTAACACCTACCCATTACATGTTAGGTAGGTCCTACTAACACCTACCCATTACATGTTAGGTACGTTCTAATTACACTCACATAGTTGTCTAACCTATATTTAAAGGACTGTAGAGCATGAGTTTCACTGAGGCTACATATGGTTCCAGGGTTGGTCTAGTGCTCCATGGCCTGGCACTTCGTGCCTATCATCTGCAACTACTGCCAGATCACAGCTTTCCCTATGTTTTCTAAATCTAAATCAAGTTAAACGCATATCTTAGGAGTTTAGTCTTAGTGATAGTATGGTACACTGTCGTTCCGAATAGATAAAATTGGTCAATTAGCAAGAACTCATATAAAATTAGCAAGAAATCATAATATTAAGTCCTTTTTATTCGGCACGACATATGTATGTCGTGCCGAATAGGTAAAACTTGCTATTTTGGCTTAAATAGCAACGCTCTTCTTGCCGAATAAGGCAAGCAAAAAATTTATGTATGCAATAATTTCGCAAAAATTATTCTGAACCTAACGAAAAAAAAATCATTGTGTGTGTTTATTATTAATTTATTGTAAACTTATCTAAAATATATTTGGTTGGGTTAGGCTAAATTAAATTGCGCTTGTTATAATAAGGTTAGGTAAGTTTTGTAAGGTTCTTTTGGTACAAAATTATTAACTTTTACATTAACATTAATGAAAAAAATATATCTTTAAACGTATAAGAGAAAATTTCAGAAAGGACTTAATTTTAAATGAGTTCTTGCTAATTGACCAGTTTTACCTATTCGGCACGACACACACACACACACACACACACACACACACACACACACACACACACACACACACACACACATATATATATATATATATATATATATATATATATATATATATATATATATATGTCGTGCCGAATAGGCAGAACTTGCGATCTTGGCTTAAATAGCAACGCTCATCTTGCCATATAGGACAAGTGAAAATTTGTTTGCAATAATTTCGCAGAAATCGTTCAGAACCTAACGAAAAAAATTTATTTCACTGTGTTTGTTTAGTATTAAATTACTGTAAACGTATTTAAAATATATTTAGTTGGGTTAGGCTAAAATAAATTGTTCTTGTTATAATCAGGTTAGGTAAGTTTTCTAAGATTCTTTTGGTGCAAAATTATAATTTTTTACATTAACATTAATGAAAAAAATATATCTTTAAACGTATAAGAGAAAATTTTAGAAAGGATTTAATTATAAATGAGTTCTTGCTAATTGACCAGTTTTACATATTCGGCACGACATATATATATATATATATATATATATATATATATATATATATATATATATATATATATATATATATATATATTGCTATTTCAGTGATCCTTTGTTAACGTTAGTGAAGGCCACCTCTACGTCTGATAACCTAGATTCACTGAAGTAGGTACGGAGGTAGGTAGGTAGGTATGTGGGTGGGTGGCTGGGTAGGTAGGTTGTTGGGTAGGTAGGTTGTTGGGTAGGTAGGTTGTTAGGTAGGTAGGCAGATTGTTAGGTAGGTAAGTTGTTAGGTAGATAGGTTGTTAGGTAGGTAGGTTGTTAGGTAGGTAGGCAGATTGTTAGGTAGGTAGATTGTTAGGTAGGTAGGTTGCTAGGTAGGTGTTAGGTAGGTAGGCAAGTGTTTGTGTGTGTATGTGCACTCATCTAGCTGTACTCACCTAGTTGTGGTTGCAGGGGTCGATTCACAGCTCCTGGTCTCGCCTCTTTACTGGTCGCTACTAGGTCACTCTCCCTGCTCCATGAGCTTTAACATACCTCTTAAAGCTATGTATAGATCCTGCCTCCACTATATCACTCTCCAGATTGTTCCACTTCCTGACAACTCTGTAACTGAAGAAATACTTCCTAACATCCCTGTGACTCATACGAGTCTTCAAGTTCCAATTGTTACCCCTTGTTGCTGTGTCCCATCTCTGGAACATCGTGTGTGTGTGTGTGTGTGTGTGTGTGTGTGTGTGTGTGTGTGTGTGTGTGTGTGTGTGTGTGTGTGTTTACCTATTTGTATTTATTTGTGGTTGCAGGTTGTCTAGTCACGGCTCCTGGCCCCGCCTCTTATTAAAACTATATATGGATCTTGCCTTCACTACATCACTCTCCAGATTGTTTCACTTCCTGACAACTCTATGACTGAAGAAATACTTCCTAATATCCCTGTGACTCATCTGAGTGTGTGTGTGTGAGAGAGAGAGAGAGAAAGAGAGAGAGAGAGAGAGAGAGAGAGAGATGCGGTGCCAGCATGGAGCCAACACCTGGCACTGCATATGAAGAACTTAGACAAGATTCATGAATTCACATTACAAGGGAGGAGGCGCGGGGATACAATCCAGATATACAAAGTACCCAGAAGACTAGAGAGGATAGAAACAGTGGAGTCTCAATATTAGTGCCACTGAAATTTTAAGTGTACCATGTACAACAATAAGTTAATAAATAACATACATGTTCAGTACTTGGGTATCTTTACCATATTGTGTCCCGAAGCTTGATCGCTAGCGCAGTCACCTCACACATTGAGGTCCGGGGATCGAGACCCCCCGGTACGGCTGGAAAACATTAGCACCTGTTTCCGTAAGACACCCGCTGTCCCTGTTCACCCATCAGCAAAATGGGTACCTGGGTGTTAATGGACTGGTGTGGGTCGCATCCTGGGACAAAATTGACCTAATTTGCGGGAAATGTTCAGCATAACAAGTGACTTTCTATATAGTAGTATGTGACTGATGTCAACTATGGTGTGTATACCTTGTACATGTACTGGTAGTAGATAAAGATGTTATTATAAAATGTTCAGCCTGTGCAGCAGGCTTCTTCAAGCAAGTACAGACAAATATAACCTTGTAGACCAGAGATTCTCAACTTTTCCTCCATCATTAACCCCCTCGGCTTCATGTATTTCTACATTTACCCCCCTTACTTTCATTAAAAAAAACTGTGAAAAGAAATAATTATGAATTAGTCATGTGACTAGTAATAACTCACACACACACACACACACACACACACACACACACACACACACACACACACACATTCTTAGCATTCTCATTCTCTCTCTCTCTCCTGGTTGAGAATCACTAGTGAAGACCATATATAACGTAGCCTAATTTTGAGGTTATCAGTCCCTTAGCTTACCACCTCCTACCAAGGATACGAGACTGATCACTTCGAGACTACTATTCTGTTACATTCGCCTGTATTCGACTGAAGAAGCAGGTGAAACGTTTCCACAGATATCCAAGTGCTGCGTGTGTGTCTTTATTAATGATGCCTTGTGAGAGGTTAGATAAGGTTTGTCAGGGAACAGGACAAGTGTTTCCTCACACAAATGGAACTTCTGGTCATCTGACCGAGATCTTCCACTGGCTTATTACTCCACCCCTTTAAAAAAATTATGATTATAACCATTAGATATATTAAAGCAACTGTAAATAAGTTCCTCTTGTGAGTTCCTGACCAGCAGGACTGTGTTACCTGCGGTGAACTGCCCGCTACTTGCACAAATAGCCTGACTGCTCAGGCCAGCAACGAGGAAAAACAGTTCCAGGAACGGGCAGCGAGGACAATGACCCTCCCACACTCAAACAATCACCAGGTAGTCAACAGAGTTTTGACAAATGGTTAACACAGCTTCCTGGTGATAATTAAGAGACGTGTTCAATACATGCGTCTTTTCATTGCCAGCGATACACTAATACAACAACACCTGCTGATGTATAAACAAACCTCCCCGTGGTGTGCTGGTGTCTCATACAAGATCAACAATCCTTAATACATATGTATGATGAGAGAGAGCGTAGCAGTAGTAACCTGACTGGTTGTACATATTTGGTATACAATACCGAGATGAACAATCAGACACATGTGCAACATCTGGGTATCTTTATTGTAGACGTTTCGCCCTCCATCTGAAGCACTGGCAGTGCTTCACATTCTTCACCAACTCCCAGACTGCGGGACTGATTACCTTATCTTCTGTACATATTTCTACTGTCTTCCAATTATGTCCTTGAATTTGTATTGATAAAGCCACTGGATGGCGAAACGTCTACAACAAAGATACCCAGATGTTGCACCTGTGTGTAACTGTTCATCACACCAGAGTGGGACCAGGCGGGTGCCTGGGATGCTTCCAACACTCATCTGATGCAACTAAAGTATGGTGAAGTCTATGACTAATAAATACACACGTACACCAAAAGGAAACTTTGTTATTGCGATGTTTCATTTACATGAGGCTTCATAAAGCATGTGAAACGTCGTACTAATTAATCGTCTCCTTTAGCTATGTCTACTGTATTAAACTTCAGCATAGGCACCATAGTGGTACCTATGGTAACCTCCCTATGGAGTATAAATATACCTAGTTGTATGACTCTTATTGTGACCAGCTGGCCCAGTGGCTAACGCGTCGGTCTGGAGTTTTACGGCTCACTAGCCGCGAGTTCCATCCCCACCCGTACCGTGGTTTATCGTTTATCAAGGCTCAGGAGCTGAGCACTTCTCTACTTCTTCAACTGTCTCCAGTATTAACATCACCTCTTTATTCGACTGAGGAAATTTGCTGCTTAGACGAAAGGTTTCGGAAATGAAGATACTAATTAGTCAGTATCGAATACCATGATATGATACACAGCTTCAAGAACAGATATGATAAGGACCAAGTGGACAGAAATCAGTGATGTCTATCAAAATATTCTAAGAGGCGGGACCAACAGCTGAATCTCGACCCCTACAAGCACAATTCAGTGAGTACAACTGGGAGAGTACACACACACACACACACACACACACACACACACACACACACACACACACACACACACACACGATAAAGCTCTTGGAGCAGGTAGAGTGGACCTAGTAGCGACCAGTGAAGAGGCGAGGTCAGGAGCTGTGACTCGACCCCTGCAGCCACAAATAGGTGAGTACACGTACACACACACACACAGGTCGATGACCGCAGTGACCACGTCACTAAGTCAATGGTACAAGTAACCTACGCAACTCACTTCTTCTCAGACCGGTTACTACTACTGCCACTCCCAACATTCCAGCCACCACCACCACCACTCAAACACGCCATCACGCTAGTGTATCGGCCTTCCTTATCCACACACTATTAACACTGAAGCAAAAACAGTGTTGTACTGTCATAACAAACTTGCCTTACATTAACAACTTGTAAAGTGCAGATTAAATACCTTTAATATACCTCTGAAGTGATTTGAGAGTTTTCTTACACTCACAGCGTGGCCCTGGACGTGGGTCGTCAAATTTTTCATTACTAAAGAATAGTCACAATACCGTGACTGGAACAACACACAAATTACCCGTACAAAGGAGAAAAATCTTATGACAACGTTTCGATCCGACTCAGTGCAAAACAACGTCATAAGTTTCTCCCATGTGCGGGTTATTCGTGTATTTTTCATTTCCACTTCGTTACCTGGGAAGTGTTTCAACTACGGTATTTCTACATACATTATTCTGTAAGTCTGCTTGCCCGGGCTAGGCAGGTCACTAATTACACCCCAGCATTTTTATGTATATCAACAACTTTTAAACATTACAAAATAATGTTTGAGTGACGCTGCTAGGCAGTTGGTCCATTCATCTACAACTCCACTGGTAAAGCGAGCAAACCTCTTGACAATGATTACCTTCCAGTGACCACTTTCCATAGTAGTATTTTACAGAGATACTCTGAATTATGTACCTCAACTCTGTGGAAATATAAACACTTGAGCAGCATAATGTGATCCTTTACTGACAACGTTTCGCCCACACAGTGGGCTTTATCAAGTCACAAACGGATTTGTTTGTGAACATCAAAATGGTATACAATACCGACAGGTTGTTAGGTATACCTAACAACCTGTCGGTATTGTATACCATTTTGATGTTCATCTTGTCAGACACTACAACACATGGCATCTTGGGATCTGTTTGTGACTTGATAAAGTCCACTGTGTGGGCGAAGCGTTGTCGATAAAGGATCACATTATACTGCTTAAGTGTCTATATTTCCATTGTGTCGGTATTTATACCATTTATTTCCACCTCAACTCTGTCACTAAGGAAGCACATACAGCAGCGATAGTAATAACATTAGTCACCTCACACTACCGCCTGCAAGACATAATCCTGTGATTGATTTTAAGGAGCACGTCAGTTCCCCCGTCTTCTAAATATGTTATTTTTTCCTCTATAATGAACCTTGTCCATAATTATTATCGCATTTCCTTTGTCTACTTTCTTAAGATGAAGTTTAGGATCTTTCCTCAAAGATTTGTTGTTAAACCATGAATTAAGGAAAGATCGTAGACTTCACTTGACGAAAGCAAAGCAAATGTGATAGTAATTATGGACAAGGTAGATAGATTATAGTGGAAAAACAAATATGATAAATAACAAAAAGGCACAATACCGTGACTGGAACGATACACAAATAACCCGCACATAAAAGACAGAAGCTTACGACGACGTTTCGGTCCGACTTGGACCAGTGTGACTTTGTCAATGGTCCAAGTCGGACCGAAACGTCGTCGTAAGCTTCTGTCTTTTATGTGCGGGTTATTTGTGTAACAAATATGATATTAGGAGACAGGGAAACTCAGGCGAGTGTTATTCTCGAAGTCCGTCATATATACATCGAGAGGTGTATATATATATCTCAGTATATACACCTTACCTTTGAGGAGTTCCTAGAATTTTCTACTCCGAGAGCCAGGCTCGTCTGGTGCTTGCTTGATCAATCAGGATGTTGCTGCTGGAAGCCTGTTGGTTCATATATCCGTCACAGCCTGGCTGATCAGGCACTTAAGAAATTGTCTAACTTTCTCTTAAAGACTTCTACACTTGCCCCAACAGTCTTTCTGATATCTTCTGGCAAGATGTTATAAAGTCTGGGACCACGGATGATGATGTAGTGTCCTCTTATTGTGCCCACGGCGCCCCTACCTTTCATTGGGTTAGTTTACATATTCTCCCATATCTTTCGCTTCAGTATAAGTTAGGGCAATGTGCAGATTCACAAGCAAGCCCTCAAGTACTCTCCATGTATATGTCATCATGTAGCTCTGTTGTTAGCAAATTTAGGTTATTTGCTTAATATGTATCGTATTTTATTTTCATATATAAAATACCTTGACATATCACGTAAGTTATTATTAACATGTGCTGTACTCACTTATTTGTGGCTGCAAGGGTCGAGTCATAGTTCCTGGCTCCGCCTGTTCACTGATTGCTACTAGGTCTTCTTCTCCCTGTTCCATGAGCTTGATCCAACCTCGTGTTTATGGTGCTATGTTCACTCACATGATGACTGCTACTAAATTCACCACTTGCAGCAAATTGTATTCCCTTTTATCCCTTACCATTTATCCACAACCGCCTCCGCTTTCTCCTCTCTTCGTGCTCTAATTTCCTATCTTTCACCACTTTCCCCGTAACTCATTTAAGTTACCATCACCAACAGTGCTACAAGTTTCCTCAGACGTCAACTTACGAGGCCTAGTCATGGACCAGGCCGCGGGGGCGTTGACCCCCGGAACACACTCCAGGTATACATTCAATATACACTACCATTACCATGTATTTCATAACAGTTCCTCACCAATTATGAGGTCTGGTGTAAAAGTGGTCGGCAGAGCACTGATCCCGGGAAACAGTATACCTGGAGAGGGTTTCGGGGGTCAACGCCCCCTGCGGCCCGGTCTGTGACCAGGCCTCATGTAGGTGTAAGACACTATTTTATTCATGGGAAGTGATAAACATGTAAGGGTCCCGCAGCGCTGAACCCAACTCATCACCCTAAAGACTAAAAAGGCACAATACCGTGACTAGAACAATACACAAATAACCCGCACATAGAAGAGAGAAGCTTACTACAAAATTTCGGTCCAACTTGGATCATTTACAGTCACACTGGTCCAAGTCGGACCAAAACGTCGTGGTAAGCTCCTCTCTCCCATGTGCGGGTTATCTGTGTATTGTTTCAGTCACGGTATTGTGTCTTTGTGTTCCTTAATCTAAGAATATACATAATATTACAATTTATTGTTTTCCTTGAGAGGGGAGACAGGGCGAATCTTCGTTAACTAAAATAATTACACTGATAAACATTTTTTATCTTGTGATTCACCTGTGGTCTCGTCCCCACGCTGCGAGTCCCCTACGCTCTATCTACCCCACAGTGTCCACCAGACTATTTCCACCACAGAAATGCCCCCTACCCCTCCAAGGTTCTATATCATAGACAGAACGGCACTATATATGGTGCCAACACCGTGATCACACACTCAGGGAATGACACCGAGTGTCAACAAGGAAAGCAGCATCGTGACAGAGGCACCCGGCAACACCACATAGGTCATGTACCAACACGAGGGCCATACATGCTCGCCCACTTAGACAGCTGCCAACAAGCACACTGTGTACCAGTGATACCCCCGCTCCCCAACACTCCACAACCTTTATCCTACACCCACACAACACAGCCATCACCCCCGCCTCTGTGTACCAATAATAGCTCCCACTCTTCCCTTCTTTACCTGTGACTTACGCTCATAGGTTTCAATGGTTCTTCTGCCCCAGCAACCCGGACTGAACCAGTATCTACACCCACACAACACAGCCTTGACCCTCTCCTGTCTATACCAGTGATAGCTAGCTAGCTCTCTCTTTCTCCCAGAGGCCGTATCCTACACCTACACAACAACAACACAGGCTGTTTAAGATACGACGACAGGGAACCAGAGGACACTGAGCTACACGCAAGGAACTAAGATTAAGGCACATGCGCAAAAGATGGATATCTTTATTGGTGAAACGTTTCGCCTACACAGTAGGTTTCTTCGGTCAAATATATAGGAAGCAGTAGTAATGAAATAAATATGATGTAATCAGTCTATCAACCTTGGAGAAAAAGTATTTGAGGTGGTCAGTCCCTCAGCCTGGAGTTCAGCTGCATGAGAAAAAAGACACCACTTCCACGAGCCCTTCTTGGGTGGGGAAGGTGCCAGAGCCAGAGCTTGCTACCACCTGCGGCTCACAAGACTGCCGTTCCCACGAGCCCTCCTGGGGCGAGGAAGATGGCAGACCAGAGGCCTAGCTTCTCCCTACGAGCCCCATGTGGGCAGGGAATGGGGCTAGGCCTGGGGACAGTTGGTCCCAGAGGATGAGGAGGTACTTGTACCTCCTCCCATGAGAGACGTAGGTGTCACGACACACCCTTGACAGGGCCGGGTAACCATCTGGAAAATACCCGGACCGGGAGACTACCGGCGAATCAAGGAGGAGGAGGAGCTACAAGAAACTGAGTATATGAAAAAGACATGTGGTTTATGGTATTTTAGCGAGACGCTGTATAAAATTCATACATATAAATTTATAAATTCTGTCATGTACGAAACGTTTTCTCAATAAAATGCCCTAAACATGACATGACCAACAGCATCCACATTCACATCTGTGTTAGTAAATACCACCGTGCTAGCGCACTCATTTCACTCACTGACCTCTAGGGGTCGATCCCCAGCACGAGTGGAAACATTAGAACGTGTTTAAGATGCCTGCTGTCCATATTCACCTATCAGTAAAATAGATACATGGATGTTAGTCGACTGGTGTGGGTTGCATCCTGAGGAGAAAACTGACTTAATTTGCCCGAAATGCTCTGCAAAACAAGGGACTTTCTATATAGGAGTATGTTGCTGATGTCAACTAGGCCTGTACATCTTGAACATGTACTTGTAGAAATAAAGATTATTATTATTATTATTATTATTATTATTATTATTATTATTATTACTATATGAGCACATGTCAGGGGGGCTTCTTGCCACACCCCCACCACAGGAACACAGTTCCTTGTCAGGTGATTTTTTTTTCTCTGACGAATGACACAATACAAGAGGACTGTAGCAAGCTTAGCAACGATATACATCTTGGTAACAGACACCGACGTACTTTCTGCAGGTCCTCAAATCTATCCCTCGTCACTCAGAATGATCCCAGGGTGGGTGGCTGTTACTAAGGGAGTACAGCTCTACATGACTAAGCCAGCTGTGAATGGTGTCGAGAATCCACACCCACCCTGACCTACACCACGCTTGCCTACCAAATAAAAAAGTAATCCAGAATTTACTCTGCCACTCTGGCTGTAATGATGTATTTCTCACAAGTGTGAAGCCAAGCACAACATTCACATCAACCTTTGATTGGGAAACACGTTTCAAAATGATTAAGAGGCGCCTGAGTTTCCCTGTCTCCTAATATCATGTTTATTTTCCCCCCATAATCTACCTTGTCCATAATTACTATCGCATTTGCTTTGTCTGCTTTCGTAAGGTGAAGTCCAGGATGTTTCCTTAATTCATGGTATAACTTAACAAATCTTTGAGGACAACTGTGTCAAGATTTGTTAAGTTATACCATGAATTAAGGAAAGATCCTGGACTTCACCTTACGAAAGCAGACAAAGCAAATACGATAGTAACTATGAACAAGGTAGATTATAGGGGGAAATATAACATATTAGAAGACAGAGGGACTGATGTGCCCCTTATATAATCTACTCTAAAATAATTAAAAAGTTCGTAGTTTGCATATATCGTTCAGGAACTAACGCTCTTACAAGTTTTACGAAATGAACGATGCGCTTTGAGAACGTGCTGTACGCTGCCCCAGACGAAGGTATTGCTATAATCAGTCACGTGATCCCAGTCACTTGTGTGTTCATAGTGTTCTCAAGCAAGATAACTGGTCATCGCCAGATTCACTAAACTAGGTTATGGGCTGAATACACACACACACACACACACACACACACGCACACACACACACACACACACACACACACACACACACACACACACACACACACACAAGACACACACACACACACACACACACACACACACACACACACACACACACACACACACACACACAAGACACACACACAAACACACACACACACACGACACTTGTCTTCATATTTTATCTACTGTAACTCACTGAACAGAAGGTCTAAAACTATGGGAAGCCAGTGCTAAAACTAGCTAGCTAGTGTGTTGCACACTGTACCATACTGACCTAATAACATTCATCTAGGTTCCACTGTGAGCACAATGCAGGTTTGTATAAATGATTCACACACTACTGTGACAGTGCCACTGTCTAAAATCAAATCATTACGATTTCCCCAGTTACGTATTGTATACACATTTTTTTTTATTTTTCACTGTAGTATTAGTGCCATGTTTTATTTAATATTATTATTATTATTCTGGGAAATCGCTAAACTCCTAAGGGTCATACAAAGCTTGGGAAATGGGAGGTAATTAGATTTAATCCAAGGAAGGGATGAGAATCTTTAATTTCCTGGATGAAGAGACCGTCACTGCCATCACGGTACCCGCTCTAAGGTTCCATATCTTTGAAGGGTTTCCAGAGTTTTCCTAATCTGGCAGCCTGACTCTGGTGCTTGCTGCTGGCGACCCGTTGGCCCACATATCCATCACAGGCTGCTTGATCTGGCGGGAGCAGGACATCTCCAGACCCTTTATATATATGTAATATGTAATAGTTGTATACAATACCAACAGGTTGGTAGGACATGAGCAACAGTTACGTATCTTTATTCCGAAACGTTTCGCCTACACAGTAGGCTTCTTCAGTCGACTACAGAAGAGTTAGCAGCAGTAGAGATGTGAATACAATGTAATCAGTCCATCATATTTGAAGACGCAGTTTTGAGGTGGTCAGTCCCTCAGCCTAGAGAAGAGTTTTGCTCCATAGTCTGGAACATTGTTCCAGAGCGGCAGACACGTTACCTACCATATTTTGAAAAAGCAAAAGACCTAGGAATGACTGAAAAATCTAACAACTAGATGTCAAGGCTCCACACCTACAAAAAAAAAACTGGGTAGTTGACTGATTAATAGGGTGTGAAGTCCATCTACTACACGCAAGTAATTAAGGCTGTATATCACTACCATGCAACACTGTTCCTCACAGTTCTGGACTATACTCTGGTAGTGGTACCTAATCAAATGCTTCTCTACAGTCCAAGAAAAATGCAGTCCACTCAATCCTGTCTTTCTTGTTTTAATACTGTGACCACCAGTCACGGCTAGAATAGGTATTAAAGTATACTCTCAGTGAATATACACCTCTTGGTGACTACAACTAGATGAGTATACACACGCGAACAGGTAAAGTTCCAGGAAATCTAGCTCCTACATGAGGGTATTGATTGACGTTATGAGTGTACCAGTGAAGCGCAGTATACCGCACTTTACATCGATTCTCAACAACACCGGAGCTTTGACTTCACCACACTTTCCACCACCAGGTTCACCACCACCACCAGGTTTACTACCACCACTATCAGCTCCACCACCAGGTTTGCAACCACCACCACCACCACCACCAGGTTCTCCACCACCACCACTACCACCAGCTTCTCCACCACCACCAGGTTCACCACCACCACTATCACCAATTTCTCCACTCCCACCAGGTTTTCCACCAATCCACCGCCAGGTTCTCCACCAATCCACCATCAGGTTCACCACCAATCTGCCACCAGGTTCACCACCAATCCGCCACCAGGTTCTCCACCAATCTACCACCAGGTTCTCCACCAATCCACCACTAGGTTCTCCACCAATCCATCACCAGGTTCACCACCAGATTCTCCACCAATCCACCACCAGGTGTCGGGAGAGTTTGAGAGATGTGATGGTTGGAGTTAGACACAGTCGTTGGATGGTAACACTTATATTAGCAGAGTGTGAGAGGGGAGCCCAGACTGCCTGTGTTGCCTGTAGGCCTAAGCGTGGAGAACTGAGGACGAGGCCGGGAGCGCAGCGCTCTCATGCGGCATAACGTGACGTCACACATGCTAATCGCTGAGCCTACTGACAGGGAGCCTAAATATATACATGGATGATATGATCTACAATATACTACACAAGTATAAGTATAGGGAATTCAGTAGCTATACTGACACAGGTTCTTCACCAGGTTCTCAACCAATCCAACACCAGGTTCTCCACCGATCCACCACCAGATTCTTCACCAATCCACCACGAATCCACCACCAAGTTCTCCACCAATCCACCACCAGGTTATCCACCAATCCACCACCAGGTTCACCATCACCAGGTTCTCCACCAATCCACCACCAGGTTCTCCACCAATCCACCACCAGGTTCACCATCACCAGGTTCTCCACCAATCCACCACCAGGTTCTCCACCACCAGCTTCTTCTCCACCACCACCTGGTTCTCCACTACCACCAGCTTCACCACCACCAACTTCTCCACCAATCCATCACAAGGTTCACTACCAGTAAGCACTGTACTATCACGAACGAAGACGTTAACAGTGAGATACTCATGTTTACAGTGAAGTCCTTATACAGATGTTTCGTTATAAGGGTTCCAGTGTAAACATTACTGCACTTTAACAAATATAATAAAGTCCAGCCCAGGAGGAAAACCTGGTAATAAAGATCTCACTCAAAATAAAGTGTCTTTCTCACCCAGCATTGTATTTATTGCATCTCTGCACTGAGTGATAGTACATGTACACATGGAGTACAGTGTCGCAGCCTCGTGCACTGAGTGATAGTACATGTACACATGGAGTACAGTGTCGCAGCCTCGTGCACTGAGAGTGATAGTACATGTACACATGGAGTACAGTGTCGCAGCCTCGTGCACTGAGTGATAGTACATGTACACATGGAGTACAGTGTCGCAGCCTCGTGCACTGAGTGATAGTGCATGTATACATGGAGTACAGTGTCGCAGCCTCGTGCACTGAGTGATAGTACATGTACACATGGAGTACAGTGTCGCAGCCTCGTGCACTGAGTGATAGTACATGTACACATGGAGTACAGTGTCGCAGCCTCGTGCACTGAGTGATAGTACATGTACACATGGAGTACAGTGTCGCAGCCTCGTGCACTGAGTGATAGTACATGTACACATGGAGTACAGTGTCGCAGCCTCGTGCACTGAGTGATAGTACATGTACACATGGAGTACAGTGTCGCAGCCTCGTGCACTGAGTGATAGTACATGTATACATGGAGTACAGTGTCGCAGCCTCGTGCACTGAGTGATAGTACATGTATACATGGAGTACAGTGTCGCAGCCTCGTGCACTGAGTGATAGTACATGTATACATGGAGTACAGTGTCGCAGCCTCGTGCACTGAGTGATAGTACATGTATACATGGAGTACAGTGTCGCAGCCTCGTGCACTGAGTGATAGTACATGTATACATGGAGTACAGTGTCGCAGCCTCGTGCACTGAGTGATAGTACATGTATACATGGAGTACAGTGTCGCAGCCTCGTGCACTGAGTGATAGCAACAGTTAGGTATCTTTATTTATGAAACGTTTCGTCTACACAGTAGACTTCAGTGGAGTACAGAAGAGGCAGCAGAAGTAAAGATGTGAAGACGAGCAAAACTCTTCTCCAGGCTGAGGGACTGACCACCTCAAAACTACTTCTTCAAGGATGATAGACTGATTACATCATCTTTATATCTCTACAGCTTTGGCTGCCTCCTCTGTACTCGACTGAAGAAACCTGCTGTGTAGGCGAAACGTTTCAAAAATAAAGATACCTAACTGTTACTCACGTGTCTTAATCACCATGAAGTATATGACTTTTGTTTTTATCTGGATTTTGATAAAACTCACACATGTGTCTTATTGGTCAACTTATGTATATTATTAAATCATTATCACTACTAACACCTGGTCAACAGGTGACGTGTAGCCTTACTGACCCTCATATGATGAGAGGATTAAACCCAGACCAATTACCCTTCATCCAAACACACCGGAACAGATATAAAGATCAATTACGGTCCACTTATAACCAATAAAGCAATTGAATTAATGGGAACACCTTAAAGTCTTAAATATGTACTCACTGGAGCGGAGAATGAGAGAGAGATACATGGTAATGTGTATCTGGAAAGTATTGGAGGGCCTGGTCCCGAATTTGCACACTGGCAAAACAACATACTGGAGTAAGAGATATGGGAGAAAACGCAAAATAAATCCAGATAAAAGCAGAGGCGCCGTGGACACAATAAGAGAACACTGCATCAACATCCGTGGTCCCAGACTATTCACCATTTTACCAGAAGATATCAGAAATATTGCTGGGACAAGTGCATTATTCTTCAAGAGGAAAATGGACAAGCATCTCCACAAAGTGCCAGGTCAAAGAGGCTGTGGAAACATAAACACATATACGTTGTCAATAAAGGACCACATTAAACTGCATATGTGTTTATGTTTCCATTGTGTCGGTATTTTATATAATTTATTTTCAGGTAAGCCCAAGATAAGCCTGGCCCAGGACCGTGCTGCGGCAGTAAGAAAACTCTCAAAGCCCATCAGAGGTATACCAAAGGTTGGACTGGATGCGACTAGCATCACCAATCAAATTAACTAGACTATCAACCAGGTCAAGTCTGGCAAAGTGTCGTGGTGGCTATTACCCCTAAAACTTCTGCAGGTAATCTGAAAAGGTGTTCAATACAAACTAAGGTACTGGTGGGGTTAGAACCCATGGCAAGCGAATCATAAAACTACAATCGTGTTATTACGATTTCGTGAGTCAGGTGTTTAATACCGTCTAACAATTGCACCCAAACACAGGTATATAACACGTACAGTAAAGCATGTATAACACGTACAATAATACATGATATATAACAAATCCAACAAGCAAAAACTAAACGAGTGGGATATAATATGCGCACCTCCTTCCCACTGCATAACAACATTTACACCTAACTACACACCGGAAGTTTCCACTGCATAACAACATTTACACCTAACTACACTCCGGAAGTTCCCACTGCACAACATTTACACCTAACTACACACCGGAAGTTCCCACTGCATAACATTTACACCTAACTACACACCGGAAGTTCCCACTGCATAACATTTACACCTAACTACACACCGGAAGTTCCCACTGCATAACATTTACACCTAACTACACACCGGAAGTTCCCACTGCATAACATTTACACCTAACTACACACCGGAAGTTTCCACTGCATAACATTTACACCTAACTACACACCGGAACTTCCCACTGCACAACATTTACACCTAACTACACTCCGGAAGTTTCCACTGCAAAACATTTACACCTGACTACACACACACGGAAGTTTCCACTGCATAAACATTTCTAACTACACACCGGAAGTTCCCACTGCATCAACATTTAAAACACAACTTAGTAACACTCAAGAAGTTTGCATAACAACAAAACTACACACCGGAAGTTCACCTGCACAACATTTACACCTAACTACACACCGGAAGTTCCCACTGCAAAACATTACAATCAACGGACAAGAACAACAAAAAAATTACTGACATACAATAAATATATAATAAAAAGCACTGACACATCCCAGGAAGGTTCAAGACACTGCTGGGGTGTTATAACCAGCACTGACACATCCCAGGAAGGTTCAACACACTGCTGGGGTGTTATGACCAGCACTGACACATCCCAGGAAGGTTCAACACACTGCTGGGATGTTATAACCAGCACTGACACATCCCAGGAAGGTTCAACACACTGCTGGGGTGTTATAACCAGCACTGACACATCCCAGGAAGGTTCAACACACTGCTGGGGTGTTATGACCAGCACTGACACATCCCAGGAAGGTTCAACACACTGCTGGGGTGTTATAACCAGCACTGACACATCCCAGGAAGGTTCAAGACACTGCTGGGGTGTTATAACCAGCACTGACACATCCCAGGAAGGTTCAAGACACTGCTGGGGTGTTATAACCAGCACTGACACATCCCAGGAAGGTTCAACACACTGCTGGGGTGTTATGACCAGCACTGACACATCCCAGGAACTGCTGGGGTGTTATAACCAGCACTGACACATCCCAGGAAGGTTCAACACACTGCTGGGATGTTATAACCAGCACTGACAACCAGCACTGTTATAACACATCCATCCCAGGAAGGTTCAAGACACTGCTGGGGTGTTAAAACCAGCACTGACACATCCCAGGAAGGTTCAACACACTGCTGGGGTGTTATAACCAGCACTGACACATCCCAGGAAGGTTCCCACTGCTGGGATGTTATAACCAGCACTGACACATCCCAAGGTTCAACACACTGCTGGGGTGTTATAACCAGCACTGACACATCCCAGGAAGGTTCAAGACACTGCTGGGGTGTTATAACCAGCACTGACACATCCCAGGAAGGTTCAACACACTGCTGGGGTGTTATAACCAGCACTGACACATCCCAGGAAGGTTCAACACACTGCTGGGGTGTTATAACCAGCACTGACACATCCCAGGAAGGTTCAACACACTGCTGGGGTGTTATAACCAGCACTGACACATCCCAGGAAGGTTCAAGACACTGCTGGGGTGTTATAACCAGCACTGACACATCCCAGGAAGGTTCAAGACACTGCTGGGGTGTTATAACCAGAACTGACACATCCCAGGAAGGTTCAAGAGTCTGCTGGGATGTTATAACCAGCACCGACACATCCCAGGAAGGTTCAAGACACTGCTGGGATGTTATAACCAGCACTGACACATCCCAGGAAGGTTCAACACACTGCTGGGATGTTATAACCAGCACTGACACATCCCAGGAAGGTTCAAGACACTGCTGGGATGTTATAACAAGCACTGACACATCCCAGGAAGGTTCAAGACACTACTGGGGTGTTATAAGCAGCACTGACACATCCCAGGAAGGTTCAAGACACTGCTAGGGTGTTATAACCAGCACTGACACATCCCAGGAAGGTTCAAGACACTGCTGGGGTGTTATAACCAGCACTGACACATCCCAGGAAGGTTCAAGACACTGCTGGGGTGTTATAACCAGCACTGACACATCCCAGGAAGGTTCAACACACTGCTGGGGTGTTATAACCAGCACTGACACATCCCAGGAAGGTTCAAGACACTGCTGGGGTGTTATAACCAGCACTGACACATCCCAGGAAGGTTCAAGACACTGCTGGGATGTTATAACCAGCACTGACACATCCCAGGAAGGTTCAACACACTGCTGGGGTGTTATAACCAGCACTGACACATCCCAGGAAGGTTCAACACACTGCTGGGATGTTATAACCAGCACTGACACATCCCAGGAAGGTTCAAGACACTGCTGGGATGTTATAACCAGCACTGACACATCCCAGGAAGGTTCAAGACACTGCTGGGATGTTATAACCAGCACTGACACATCCCAGGAAGGTTCAACACACTGCTGGAGTGTTATAACCAGCACTGACACATCCCAGCAAGGTTCAAGACACTGCTGGGGTGTTATAACCAGCACTGACACATCCCAGGAAGGTTCAAGATCCCAGGAAGGTTCAAGACACATCCCAGGAAGGTTCAACACACTGCTGGGATGTTATAACCAGCACTGACACATCCCAGGAAGGTTCAAGACACTGCTGGGATGTTATAACCAGCACTGACACATCCCAGGAAGGTTCAAGACACTACTGGGATGTTATAACCAGCACTGACACATCCCAGGAAGGTTCAAGACACTGCTGGGGTGTTATAACCAGCACTGACACATCCCAGGAAGGTTCAAGACACTGCTGGGGTGTTATAACCAGAACTGACACATCCCAGGAAGGTTCAAGAGACTGCTGGGATGTTATAACCAGCACCGACACATCCCAGGAAGGTTCAAGACACTGCTGGGATGTTATAACCAGCACTGACACATCCCAGGAAGGTTATAACCAGCACCGACACATCCCAGGAAGGTTCAAGACACTACTGGGATGTTATAACCAGCACTGACACATCCCAGGAAGGTTCAAGACACTGCTGGGATGTTATAACCAGCACTGACACATCCCAGGAAGGTTCAACACACTGCTGGGGTGTTATAACCAGCACTGACACATCCCAGGAAGGTTCAAGACACTGCTGGGGTGTTATAACCAGCACTGACACATCCCAGGAAGGTTCAAGACACTGCTGGGATGTTATAACCAGCACTGACACATCCCAGGAAGGTTCAACACACTGCTGGGATGTTATAACCAGCACTGACACATCCCAGGAAGGTTCAACACACTGCTGGGGTGTTATAACCAGCACTGACACATCCCAGGAAGGTTCAAGACACTGCTGGGATATTATAACCAGCACTGACACATCCCAGGAAGGTTCAACACACTGCTGGGATGTTATAACCAGCACTGACACATCCCAGGAAGGTTCAACACACTGCTGGGGGTGTTATAACCAGCACTGACACATCCTAGGAAGGTTCAAGACACTGCTGGGATGTTATAACAAGCACTGACACATCCCAGGAAAGTTCAACACACTACTGTGGTGTTATAACCAGCACTGACACATCCCAGGAAGGTTAAAGACACTGCTGGGATGTTATAACCAGCATTGACACATCCCAGGAAGGTTCAACACACTGCTGGGATGTTATAACAAGCACTGACACATCCCAGGAAGGTTCAACACACTGCTGGGATGTTATAACCAGCACTGACACATCCCAGGAAGGTTCAAGACACTGCTGGGATGTTATAACCAGCACTGACACATCCCAGGAAGGTTCAAGACACTGCTGGGGTGTTATAACCAGCACTGACACATCCCAGGAAGGTTCAACACACTGCTGGGATGTTATAACCAGCACTGACACATCCCAGGAAGGTTCAACACACTGCTGGGGTGTTATAACCAGCACTGACACATCCCAGGAAGGTTCAACACACTGCTGGGATGTTATAACCAGCACTGACACATCCCAGGAAGGTTCAATCCACTACTGGGATGTTATAACCAGCACTGACACATCCCAGGAAGGTTCAAGACACTACTGGGATGTTATAACCAGCACTTACACATCCCAGGAAGGTTCAAGACACTGTTGGGATGTTATAACCAAAACTGACACGTCCCAGGAAGGTTCAAGAGACTGCTGGGATGTTATAACCAGCACTGACACATCCCAGGAAGGTTCAAGAGACTACTGGGATGTTATAACCAGCACTGACACATCCCAGGAAGGTTCAAGACACTGCTGGGATGTTATAACCAGCACTGACACATCCCAGGAAGGTTCAAGAGACTACTGGGATGTTATAACCAGCACTGACACATCCCAGGAAGGTTCAAGACACTGTTAGGATGTTATAACCAGCACTGACACATCCCAGGAAGGTTCAACACACTGCTGGGGTGTTATAACCAGCACTGACACATCCCAGGAAGGTTCAAGACACTGCTGGGATGTTATAACCAGCACTGACACATCCCAGGAAGGTTCAAGACACTACTGGGGTGTTATAACCAGCACTGACACATCCCAGGAAGGTTCAAGACACTGCTGGGATGTTATAACCAGCACCGACACATCCCAGGAAGGAACTGCTGGGATGTTATAACCAGCACTGACACATCCCACGCAGGTTCAAGACACTGCTGGGATGTTATAACCAGCACTGACACATCCCAGGAAGGTTCAAGACACTGCTGGGATGTTATAACCAGCACTGACACATCCCAGGAAGGTTCACTGCTGGGATGTTATAACCACTGACACTGGGATGTTATAACCAGCACTGACACATCCCAGGTAGGTTCAAGACACTGCTGGGGTGTTATAACCAGCACTGACACATACCAGGAAGGTTCAACACACTGTTATAACCAGCACTGACACATCACAGGAAGGTTCAACACACTACTGGGATGTTATAACCAGCACTGACACATCACAGGAAGGTTCAAGACACTGCTGGGATGTTATAACCAGCACTGACACATCACAGGAAGGTTCAAGACACTGCTGGGATGTTATAACCAGCACTGACACATCCCAGGAAGGTTCAAGACACTGCTGGGATGTTATAACCAGCACTGACACATCCCAGGAAGGTTCAAGACACGGCTGGGATGTTATAACCAGCACTGACAAATCCCAGGAAGGTTCAAGAAGTTATAACCAGCACTGACACATCCCAGGAAGGTCAAGACACTGTTGGGATGTTATAACCAGCACTGACACATCACAGGAAGGTTCAAGACACTGCTGGGATGTTATAACCAGCAGTGACACATCCCAAGAAGGTTCAAGACACTGTTGGGATGTTATAACCAGCACTGACACATCCCAGGAAGGTTCAACCACACTGCTGGGATGTTATAACCAGCACTGACACATCCCAGGAAGGTTCAAGACACTGCTGGGATGTTATAACCAGCACTGACACATCCCAGGAAGGTTCAAGACACTGCTGGGATGTTATAACAAGCACTGACACATCCCAGGAAGGTTCAAGACACTACTGGGGTGTTATAACCAGCACTGACACATCCCAGGAAGGTTCAAGACACTGCTGGGATGTTATAACCAGCACTGACACATCCCAGGAAGGTTCAAGACACTGCTGGGGTGTTATAACCAGCACTGACACATCCCAGGAAGGTTCAAGACACTGCTGGGATGTTATAACCAGCACTGACACATCCCAGGAAGGTTCAAGACACTGCTGGGATGTTATAACCAGCACTGACACATCCCAGGAAGGTTCAAGACACTGCTGGGATGTTATAACCAGCACTGACACATCCCAGGAAGGTCCAACACACTGCAGAGGTGCTATAACCAGCATTGACACATCCCAGGAAGGTTCAACACACTGCTGGGATGTTATAACCAGCACTGACACATCCCAGGAAGGTTCAAGACACTGCTGGGATGTTATAACAAGCACTGACACATCCCAGGAAGGTTCAAGACACTGCTGGGATGTTATAACCAGCACTGACACATCCCAGGAAGGTTCAAGACACTGCTGGGATGTTATAACCAGCACTGACACATCCCAGGAAGGTTCAAGACACTGCTGGGATGTTATAACCAGCACTGACACATCCCAGGAAGGTTCAAGACACTGCTGGGATGTTATAACCAGCACTGACACATCCCAGGAAGGTTCAACACACTGCTGGGGTGTTATAACCAGCACTGACACATCCCAGGAAGGTTCAAGACACTGCTGGGATGTTATAACCAGCACTGACACATCCCAGGAAGGTTCAAGACACTGCTGGGATGTTATAACCAGCACTGACACATCCCAGGAAGGTTCAAGACACTGCTGGGATGTTATAACCAGCACTGACACATCCCAGGAAGGTTCAAGGAACTGCTGGGATGTTGACACATCACAGGAAGGTTCAAGACACTGCTGGGATGTTATAACCAGCACTGACACATCCCAGGAAGGTTCAAGACACTGCTGGGATGTTATAACCAGCACTGACACATCCCAGGAAGGTTCAAGACACTGCTGGGATGTTATAACCAGCACTGACACATCCCAGGAAGGTTCAAGACACTGCTGGGATGTTATAACCAGCACTGACACATCCCAGGAAGGTTCAAGACACTACTGGGATGTTATAACCAGCACTGACACATCCCAGGAAGGTTCAAGACACTGCTGGGATGTTATAACCAGCACTGACACATCCCAGGAAGGTTCAAGACACTGCTGGGATGTTATAACCAGCACTGACACATCCCAGGAAGGTTCAAGACACTGCTAGGGTGTTATAACCAGCACTGACACATCCCAGGAAGGTTCAAGACACTGCTGGGGTGTTATAACCAGCACTGACACATCCCAGGAAGGTTCAAGACACTGCTGGGATGTTATAACCAGCACTGACACATCCCAGGAAGGTTCAAGACACTGCTGGGATGTTATAACCAGCACTGACACATCCCAGGAAGGTTCAAGACACTGCTGGGATGTTATAACCAGCACTGACACATCCCAGGAAGGTCCAACACACTGCAGAGGTGCTATAACCAGCATTGACACATCCCAGGAAGGTTCAACACACTGCTGGGGTGTTATAACCAGCACTGACACATCCCAGGAAGGTTCAAGACACTGCTGGGATGTTATAACCAGCACTGACACATCCCAGGAAGGTTCAAGACACTGCTGGGATGTTATAACCAGCACTGACACATCCCAGGAAGGTTCAAGACACTGCTGGGATGTTATAACCAGCACTGACACATCCCAGGAAGGTTCAAGACACTGCTGGGGTGTTATAACCAGCACTGACACATCCCAGGAAGGTTCAACACACTGCTGGGGTGTTATAACCAGCACTGACACATCCCAGGAAGGTTCAACACACTGCTGGGATGTTATAACCAGCACTGACACATCCCAGGAAGGTTCAAGACACTGCTGGGATGTTATAACAAGCACTGACACATCCCAGGAAGGTTCAAGACACTGCTGGGATGTTATAACCAGCACTGACACATCACAGGAAGGTTCAACACACTACTGGGATGTTATAACCAGCACTGACACATCCCAGGAAGGTTCAACACACTGCTGGGATGTTATAACCAGCAATGACACATCCCAGGAAGGTTCAAGACACTGCTGGGATGTTATAACCAGCACTGACACATCCCAGGAAGGTTGTACACACTGCTAGGGTGCTATAACCAGCACTGACACATCCCAGGAAGGTTCAAGACACTGCTGGGGTGTTATAACCAGCACTGACACATCCCAGGAAGGTTCAAGACACTGCTGGGGTGTTATAACCAGAACTGACACATCCCAGGAAGGTTCAAGAGACTGCTGGGATGTTATAACCAGCACCGACACATCCCAGGAAGGTTCAAGACACTACTGGGATGTTATAACTAGCACTGACACATCCCAGGAAGGTTCAACACACTGCTGGGATGTTATAACCAGCACTGACACATCCCAGGAAGGTTCAAGACACTGCTGGGGTGTTATAACCAGCACTGACACATCCCAGGAAGGTTCAAGACACTGCTGGGATGTTATAACCAGCACTGACACATCCCAGGAAGGTTCAAGACACTGCTGGGATGTTATAACCAGCACTGACACATCCCAGGAAGGTTCAAGACACTGCTGGGATGTTATAACCAGCACTGACACATCCCAGGAAGGTTCAAGACACTGCTGGGATGTTATAACCAGCACTGACACATCCCAGGAAGGTTCAAGACACTACTGGGATGTTATAACTAGCACTGACACATCCCAGGAAGGTTCCAGACACTGCTGGGATGTTATAACCAGCACTGACACATCCCAGGAAGGTTCACGACACTACTGGGATGTTATAACCAGCAGTGACACATCCCAGGAAGGTTCAAGACACTGCTGGGATGTTATAACCAGCACTGACACATCCCAGGAAGGTTCAAGAGACTGCTGGGATGTTATAACCAGCACTGACACATCCCAGGAAGGTTCAAGAGACTACTGGGATGTTATAACCAGCACTGACACATCCCAGGAAGGTTCAAGACACTGTTGGGATGTTATAACCAAAACTGACACATCCCAGGAAGGTTCAAGAGACTGCTGGGATGTTATAACCAGCACTGACACATCCCAGGAAGGTTCAAGAGACTACTGGGATGTTATAACCAGCACTGACACATCCCAGGAAGGTTCAAGAGACTGCTGGGATGTTATAACCAGCACTGACACATCCCAGAAAGGTTCAAGAGACTACTGGGGTGTTATGACCAGCACTGACACATCCCACGAAGGTTCAAGAGACTACTGGGGTGTTATAACCAGCATTGACACATCCCGGGAAGGTTCAAGACACTGCTCGGGTGTTATAACCAGCAAGACACATCCCAGGAAGGTTCAAGAGACTGCTGGGGTGTTATAACCAGCACTGACACATCCCAGGAAGGTTCAAGAGACTACTGGGGTGTTATGACCAGCACTGACACATCCCAGGAAGGTTCAAGACACTGTTGGGATGTTATAACCAGCACTGACACAACCCAGGAAGGTTCAAGAGACTACTGGGATGTTATAACCAGCACTGACACATCCCAGGAAGGTTCAACACACTGCTGGGATGTTATAACCAGCACTGACACATCCCAGGAAGGTTTCAAGACACTGCTGGCATGTTATAACCAGCACTGACACATCCCAGGAAGGTTCAAGAGACTACTGGGATGTTATAACCAGCACTGACACATCCCAGGAAGGTTCAAGAGACTGCTGGGATGTTATAACCAGCACTGACACATCCCAGGAAGGTTCAAGAGACTGCTGGGATGTTATAACCAGCACTGACACATCCCAGGAAGGTTCAAGACACTGCTGGGATGTTATAACCAGCAATGACACATCCCAGGAAGGTTCAAGACACTGCTGGGATGTTATAACCAGCACTGACACATCCACCGAAGGTTCAAGACACTGCTGGCATGTTATAACCAGCACTGACACATCCCAGGAAGGTTCAAGAGACTGGTGGGATGTTATAACCAGCACTGACACATCCCAGGAAGGTTCAAAAAATTATTGGGATGTTATAACCAGCACTGACACATCCCAGGAAGGTTCAACACACTGCTGGGATGTTATAACCAGCACTGACACATCCCAGGAAGGTTCAACACACTGCTGGGATGTTATAACCAGCACTGACACATCCCACGAAGGTTCAAGAGACTACTGGGATGTTATAACCAGCACTGACACATCCCAGGAAGATTCAAGACACTGCTGAGATGTTATAACCAGCACTGGCACATCCCAGGAAGGTTGAAGTGACTACTGGGATGTTTTAACCAGCACTGACACATCCCAGGAAGGTTCAAGAGACTGCTGGGATGTTATAACCAGCACTGACACATCCCAGGAAGGTTCAAGACACTGCTGGGATGTTATAACCAGCACTGACACATCCCAGGAAGGTTCAAGACACTACTGGGATGTTATAACCAGCACTGACACATCCCAGGAAGGTTCAAGACACTGCTGGGATGTTATAACCAGCACTGACACATCCCAGGAAGGTTCAAGACACTGCTGGGATGTTATAACCAGCACTGACACATCCCAGGAAGGTTCAAGACACGGCTGGGATGTTATAACCAGTACTGACACATCCCAGGAAGGTTCAAGAGCTGGGATGTTATAACCAGCACTGACACATCCCAGGAAGGTTCAACACTGACACATCCCAGGAAGGTTCAACACACTACTGGAGTGTCTGGATATTATAACCAGCACTGACACATCCCAGGAAGGTTCAAGACACTGCTGGGATGTTATAACCAGCACTGACACATCCCAGGAAGGTTCAAGACACTACTGGGATATTATAACCAGCACTGACACATCCCAGGAAGGTTCAACACACTGCTGGAGTGTTATAACCAGCACTGAGACATCCCAGCAAGGTTCAAGACACTGCTGGGATGTTATAACCAGCACTGACACATCACAGGAAGGTTCAAGACACTGCTGGGATGTTATAACCAGCACTGACACATCACAGGAAGGTTCAAGACACTGCTGGGATGTTATAACCAGCACTGACACATCACAGGAAGGTTCAAGACACTGCTGGGATGTTATAACCAGCACTGACACATCCCAGGAAGGTTCAAGACACTGCTGGGATGTTATAACCAGCACTGACACATCACAGGAAGGTTCAACACACTACTGGGATGTTATAACCAGTACTGACACATCATATATATAGTCACTGTATAAAGATACAAAACTTCACATGTCAAGAGATAATATGAACCAAATATCTAGTGTAGTTGGCTGGTAGGTCGCACGGGGGCAGCACCTGACGACCATAATACCACGCTATCATAGTAAAAACAGTGAGAATTTAGACAAGTCACAATGTCACGGCTAAAATAATTCATAACTCAAAATTCGAAAGGGACATTAGAAAACGTTTCGGTCCATCTTTGTTTTTGTGACTGAGTGCACTGGTCACCGCCCCCGCGGATAGGTCCCAGACCAGGTTTCCTGGATGACTGCCTGATCACTACAGGCTGGTGGTGGTTGCACGCAGTCTAACGTATGCACCACAGCTTGGATGATCAGAAACTGACTTCAGGAAGGTATCAACTTTCCTCTTGAGGAGGCAAACATTATACGCAGTTTCAAGAGTAGGTAAAATCGAGCGCTGAAGACCACATAACAATTTAGTTGGTCAGTAAAAGTTCAGAGGTTGAGCATGGAGCCGCGCCTCGACCCCCGGAAATACAACTAGGTTAATAACCACAAATACAATTCAACTGCATTTGTAAGACATGTAAAACGCTTGAGAACATTTATTGTCGAAACGTTCTACCTGCACAGCAGGCTTCTTCAGTCAAATACATCTGATGAAGATGCCTGCTGAGCAGGCGAAACGTTTCAACAATAGGGAAACGTACTTGTTGCGCGTGTGCCTTACTTATCAACTTGTCAGTATTGTATACCATTAATAATATACTGCATCTGTGTGTTTACCATGGTGTGGGTATGATATACCCTCCCTTACCATGGTGTGGGTATGATATACCCTCCCTTACCATGGTGTGGGTATGATATACCCTCCCTTACCATGGTGTGGGTATGATATACCCTCCCTTACCATGGTGTGGGTATGATATACCCTCCCTTACCATGGTGTGGGCATGATACCCTCACCATGGTGTGCGTATGATATACCCTCACCATGGTGTGCGTATGATATACCCTCACTTACCATGGTGTGGGTATGATATACCCTCCCTTACCATGGTGTGCGCATGATATACCCTCACTTACCATGGTGTGCGTATGATATACCCTCCCTTACCATGGTGTGGGTATGATATACCCTCACTTACCTTAGTGTGCGTATGATATACCCTCACTTACCATGGTGTGCGTATGATATACCCTCCCTTACCATGGTGTGTGTATGATATACCCTCCCTTACCATGGTGTGCATATGATATACCCTCACTTACCATGGTGTGGGTATGATATACCCTCACTTACCATGGTGTGGGTATGATATACCCTCACTTACCATAGTGTGCGTATGATATACCCTCACTTACCATGGTGTGCGTATGATATACCCTCCCTTACCATGGTGTGCGTATGATATACCCTCCCTTAACATGGTGTGGGTATGATATACCCTCCATTACCATGGTGTGCATATGATATACCCTCACTTACCATGGTGTGGGTATTATATATCCTCCTTTACCATGGTGTGGGTATGACATACCCTCACTTACCATGGTGTGGGTATGATATACCTTCACTTACCATGGTGTGGGTATGATATACCATCACTTACCATGGTGTGGGTATGATATACCATCACTTACCATGGTGTGGGTATGATATACCATCACTTACCATGGTGTGGGTATGATATACCATCACTTACCATGGTGTGGGTATGATATACCCTCACTTACCATGGTGTGGGTATGATATACCATCACTTACCATGGTGTGGGTATGATATACCATCACTTACCATGGTGTGGGTATGATATACCATCACTTACCATGGTGTGGGTATGATATACCATCACTTACTATGGTGTGGGCATGATATACCCTCACTTACCATGGTGTGGGTATGAGATACCCTCACTTACCATAGTGTGGGTATGATATAACATCAAATACCATGGTGTGGGTATGACATACCCTCACTTACCATGGTGTGAGTATGACATACCCCCCCTTACCATGGTGTGGGTATGATATACCTTCACTTACCATGGTGTGGGTATGACATACCCTCACTTACCATGGTGTGGGTATGATATACCTTCACTTACCATGATGTGGGTATGATATACCATCACTTACCATGGTGTGGGTATGACATACCCTCCCTTACCATGGTGTGGGTATGATATACCTTCACTTACCATGGTGTGGGTATGATATGCCATCATTTACCATGGTGTGGGTATGATATACCATCACTTACCATGGTGTAGGTATGACATACCCTCCTTTACCATGGTGTGGGTATGACATACCCTCCCTTACCATGGTGTGGGTATGATATACCATCACTTACCATGGTGTGGGTATGATATACCATCACTTACCATGGTGTGGGTATGATATACCCTCACTTACCATGGTGTGGGTATATGCTATCACTTACCATGGTGTGGGTATGATATACCCTTACTTACCATGGTGTGGGTATGATATACCCTCACTTACCATAGTGTGGGTATGATATACCATCAAATACCATGGTGTGGGTATGACATACCCTCACTTACCATGGTGTGGGTATGACATACCCTCCCTTACCATGGTGTGGGTATGATATACCATCACTTACCATGGTGTGGGTATGATATACCCTCACTTACCATGGTGTGGGTATGATATACCATCACTTACCATGGTGTGGGTATGACATACCATCACTTACCATGGTGTGGGTATGATATACCATCACTTACCATGGTGTGGGTATGATATACCATCACTTACCATGGTGTGGGTATGATATACCATCACTTACCATGGTGTGGGTATGAGATACCCTCACTTACCATAGTGTGGGTATAACATCAAATACCATGGTGTGGGTATGACATACCCTCACTTACCATGGTGTGGGTATGACATACCCTCCCTTACCATGGTGTGGGTATGACATACCTTCACTTACCATGGGGTGGGTATGATATACCATCACTTACCATGGTGTAACTTACCATAGTGTGGGTATGACATACCCTCCCTTACCATGGTGTGGGTATGACATACCCTCACTTACCATGGTGTGGGTATGATATACCTTCACTTACCATGGTGTGGGTATGATATACCATCACTTACCATGGTGTGGGTATGATATACCATCACTTACCATGGTGTGGGTATGATATACCATCACTTACCATGGTGTGGGTATGAT
>NC_091372.1:5810199-5847699 GCF_038502225.1 Cherax quadricarinatus
ACAGTGTGCAAGGAGGCTGAGGAGAGGTTTGTACCCAAGGGTAACAGGAATAATGAAAAAGCCAGGATTAGCCCATGGTTCACCCAAAGATGCAAGGAGGCAAAAACCAAGTGTGCTAGGGAATGGAAGAAATATAGAAGGCAAAGGACCCAGGAGAATAAGGAGAGCAGTCGTAGAGCCAGAAACGAATATGCACAGATAAGAAGGGAGGCCCAACGTCAATATGAAAACGACATAGCAGCAAAAGCCAAATCTGACCCGAAGCTGTTATACAGCCACATCAGGAAGAAAACAACCGTCAAGGACCAGGTAATCAGGCTAAGGAAGGAAGGAGGAGAGACAACAAGAAATGACCGTGAAGTATGTGAGGAACTCAACAAGAGATTCAAAGAAGTGTTCACAGAGGAGACAGAAGGGGCTCCAGAAAGACGGAGATGTAGGGTACACCACCATGTGCTGGACACAGTACACACAACCGAGGAAGAAGTGAAGAGGCTTCTGAGTGAGCTAGATACCTCTCCATGGGTCCTGAGAGAGGGAGCAGAGGTGCTATGTGTACCCCTAACAACAATATTCAATACATCTATCGAAACAGGGAGATTGCCTGAGGCATGGAAGACAGCAAATGTGGTCCCAATCTTTAAAAAAGGAGACAGACATGAAACACTAAACTACAGACCAGTGTCACTGACATGTATAGCATGCAAAATCATGGAAAAGATTGTCAGGAGAAGAATGGTGGAACATCTAGAAAGGAATGATCTCATCACCAGCAGCCAACATGGTTTCAGAGACGGGAAATCCTGTGTCACAAACCTACTGGAGTTCTATGACATGGTGACAGCAGTAAGACAAGAGAGAGAGGGGTGGGTGGATTGCATTTTCTTGGACTGCAAGAAGGCGTTTGACACAGTACCACACAAGAGATTAGTGCAAAAACTGGAGGACCAAGCAGGGATAACAGGGAAGGCACTGCAATGGATCAGGGAATACTTGTCAGGAAGACAGCAGCGAGTCATGGTATGTGGCGAGGTGTCAGAGTGGGCACCTGTGACCAGCGGGGTCCCACAGGGGTCAGTCCTAGGACCAGTGCTGTTTCTGGTATTTGTGAACGACATGACGGAAGGAATCAACTCCGAGGTGTCCCTGTTTGCAGATGACGTGAAGTTGATGAGAAGAGTTCATTCGATCGAAGACCAGGCAGAAATACAAAGGGATCTAGACAGGCTGCAGACCTGGTCCAGCAACTGGCTCCTGGAGTTCAATCCCACCAAGTGCGAAGTCATGAGGATTGGGGAAGGGCAAAGAAGACCGCAGACGGAGTACAGTCTAGGGGGCCAGAGACTACAAACACCACTCAAGGAAAAAGATCTTGGGGTGAGTATAACACCAGGCACATCTCCTGAAGCGCACATCAACCAAATAACTGCCGCAGCATATGGGTGCCTGGCAAACCTCAGAACAGCATTCCGACATCTTAATAAGGAATCGTTCAGGACCCTGTACACCGTGTACGTTAGGCCCATATTGGAGTATGCGGCACCAGTTTGGAACCCACACCTAGCCAAGCATGTAAAGAAACTAGAGAAAGTGCAAAGGTTTGCAACAAGACTAGTCCCAGAGTTAAGAGGTATGTCCTATGAGGAGAGGTTAAGGGAAATCAACCTGACGACACTGGAGGACAAGAGAGATAGGGGGGACATGATAACGACTTACAAAATACTGAGAGGAATTAACAAGGTGGACAAAGACAGGATGTTCCAGAGACTGGACACAGCAACACGGGGACACAGTTGGAAGCTGAAGACACAGATGAATCAAAGGGATATTAGGAAGTATTTCTTCAGCCACAGAGTAGTCAGGAAGTGGAATAGTTTGGGAAGCGATGTAGTGTAGGTAGGATCCATACATAGCTTTAAGCAGAGGTACGATAAAGCTCATGGTTCAGGGAGAGTGACCTAGTAGCGACCAGTGAAGAGGCGGGGCCAGGAGCTTGGACTCGACCCCTGCAACCTCAACTAGGTGAGTACACACACACACACACACCCACACACACACACCCACACACACCCCCCCACACACACACACCCCCACACACACCCCCACACACACACACACACCCACACACTACACACACACTACACACACACACTACACACACTACACACACTACACACACACACACACCCACACACACACACACACACACCCACACATCACACACACACACACACACACACACACACACACACACACACACACACACACACACACACACACACACACACACACACACACACACACGCCACTACAAGAGTTATTTCAATTCAAAGAATACACTGTTCTCACAAATCATAAATAATACTGACAGTGTATGAATAAATGTTAAGATACATACATGTATACGAGGATACATTTCGCCCTCTAGGGGCTATACCAATAAATTATAAAGCCTTTGCTCAGGGAAACGTATAAACCTGTGATATACTCGTGTTATACCACCTGTGATATACTCGTGTTATACCACCTGTGATATACTCGTGTTATACCACCTGGGCTACACTCGTGTTATACCACCTGTGCTACAGTCGTGTTATACCACCTGTGCTACACGTGTTATACCACCTGTGCTACACGTGTTTTACCACCTGTGCTACACTCGTGTTATACCACCTGTGCTACAGTCGTGTTATACCACCTGTGCTACAGTCGTGTTATACCACCTGTGCTACACGTGTTTTACCACCTGTGCTACACTCGTGTTATACCACGTGTGCTACACGTGTTTTACCACCTGTGCTACACTCGTGTTATACCACCTGTGCTACACGTGTTTTACCACCTGTGCTACACTCGTGTTATACCACCTGTATGTAACTCAACACTGAACAAGTCTCGTTCAGGAAAACGGGTTTAGTAACACTTGTAGAAGAGTGCAACAAACTGTTGTTCAGCAACACTTGTAGAAGAGTGCAACAAACTGTTGTTCAGCAACACTTGTAGAAGAGTGCAACAAACTTGTTCAGCAACACTTGTAGAAGAGTGCAACAAACTGTTGTTTAGCAACACTTGTAGAAGAGTGCAACAAACTGTTGTTTAGTAACACTTGTAGAAGAGTGCAACAAACTGTTGTTTAGTAACACTTGTAGAAGAGTGCAACAAACTGTTGTTTAGCAACACTTGTAGAAGAGTGCAACAAACTGTTGTTTAGCAACACTTGTAGAAGAGTGCAACAAACTGTTGTTTAGTAACACTTGTAGAAGAGTGCAACAAACTGTTGTTTAGCAACACTTGTAGAAGAGTGCAACAAACTGTTGTTTAGCAACACTTGTAGAAGAGTGCAACAAACTGTTGTTTAGTAACACTTGTAGAAGAGTGCAACAAACTGTTGTTTAGTAACACTTGTAGAAGAGTGCAACAAACTGTTGTTTAGCAACACTTGTAGAAGAGTGCAACAAACTGTTGTTTAGTAACACTTGTAGAAGAGTGCAACAAACTGTTGTTTAGCAACACTTGTAGAAGAGTGCAACAAACTGTTGTTTAGCAACACTTGTAGAAGAGTGCAACAAACTGTTGTTTAGTAACACTTGTAGAAGAGTGCAACAAACTGTTGTTTAGTAACACTTGTAGAAGAGTGCAACAAACCGTTGTTTAGTAACACTTGTAGAAGAGTGCAACAAACTGTTGTTTAGTAACACTTTAGAAGAGTGCAACAAACTGTTGTTTAGTAACACTTGTAGAAGAGTGCAACAAACTGTTGTTTAGTAACACTTGTAGAAGAGTGCAACAAACTGTTGTTTAGTAACACTTGTAGAAGAGTGCAACAAACCGTTGTTTAGTAACACTTGTAGAAGAGTGCAACAAACTGTTGTTTAGCAACACTTGTAGAAGAGTGCAACAAACTGTTGTTTAGCAACACTTGTAGAAGAGTGCAACAAACAGTTGTTTAGCAACACTTGTAGAAGAGTGCAACAAACAGTTGTTTAGCAACACTTGTAGAAGAGTGCAACAAACCACCAAGTATTGTCACTGACGCATTAAAAATAGCTTAAACAAATACATGAGTGCCAATGGTTGGGTGAGTGAAAAGTGCCGAGCAGGTGCCAGTTGGCACTTCATACTCATACCTAACATAGATATATAAATCATGGCACTTTATCATCCTTCACAGACCATGCAACAAACCTTCAAGCTGATATAAACCAAGTTTTGCAGTGTAGCATCCTTCACAGACCATGCAACAAACCTTCAAGCTGATATAAACCAAGTCTTGCGCTCTATCATCCTTCACAGACCATGCAACAAACCTTCAAGCTGATATAAACCAAGTTTTGCGCTCTATCATCCTTCACAGACCATGCAACAAACCTTCAAGCTGATATAAACCAAGTTTTGCGCTCTATCATCCTTCACAGACCATGCAACAAACCTTCAAGCTGATATAAACCAAGTTTTGCGCTCTATCATCCTTCACAGACCATGCAACAAACCTTCAAGCTGATATAAACCAAGTTTTGCGCTCTATCATCCTTCACAGACCATGCAACAAACCTTCAAGCTGATATAAACCAAGTTTTGCGCTCTATCATCCTTCACAGACCATGCAACAAACCTTCAAGCTGATATAAACCAAGTTTTGCACTCTATCATCCTTCACAGACCATGCAACAAACCTTCAAGCTGATATAAACCAAGTTTTGCACTCTATCATCCTTCACAGACCATGCAACAAACCTTCAAGCTGATATAAACCAAGTTTTGCACTCTATCATCCTTCACAGACCATGCAACAAACCTTCAAGCTGATATAAACCAAGTTTTGCACTTTATCATCCTTCACAGACCATGCAACAAACCTTCAAGCTGACATAAACCAAGTTTTGCGCTCTATCATCCTTCACAGACCATGCAACAAACCTTCAAGCTGATATAAACCAAGTTTTGCACTCTATCATCCTTCACAGACCATGCAACAAACCTTCAAGCTGATATAAACCAAGTTTTGCGCTCTATCATCCTTCACAGACCATGCAACAAACCTTCAAGCTGATATAAACCAAGTTTTGCGCTCTATCATCCTTCACAGACCATGCAACAAACCTTCAAGCTGATATAAACCAAGTTTTGCGCTCTATCATCCTTCACAGACCATGCAACAAACCTTCAAGCTGATATAAACCAAGTTTTGCGCTCTATCATCCTTCACAGACCATGCAACAAACCTTCAAGCTGACATAAACCAAGTTTTGCGCTCTATCATCCTTCACAGACCATGCAACAAACCTTCAAGCTGACATAAACCAAGTTTTGCGCTCTATCATCCTTCACAGACCATGCAACAAACCTTCAAGCTGATATAAACCAAGTTTTGCGCTCTATCATCCTTCACAGACCATGCAACAAACCTTCAAGCTGATATAAACCAAGTTTTGCACTCTATCATCCTTCACAGACCATGCAACAAACCTTCAAGCTGATATAAACCAAGTTTTGCGCTCTATCATCCTTCACAGACCATGCAACAAACCTTCAAGCTGACATAAACCAAGTTTTGCGCTCTATCATCCTTCACAGACCATGCAACAAACCTTCAAGCTGATATAAACCAAGTTTTGCACTCTATCATCCTTCACAGACCATGCAACAAACCTTCAAGCTGATATAAACCAAGTTTTGCGCTCTATCATCCTTCACAGACCATGCAACAAACCTTCAAGCTGATATAAACCAAGTTTTGCACTCTATCATCCTTCACAGACCATGCAACAAACCTTCAAGCTGATATAAACCAAGTTTTGCGCTCTATCATCCTTCACAGACCATGCAACAAACCTTCAAGCTGACATAAACCAAGTTCTCCAGAGAGCAACTAACAACAATGTTTACTGAGGACACATTTCAGTTACTCAGCTATGGAAAAATTGAAGAATTAAAAACTGGTACCACGTATAAAACGAATTCAAACCACTCATTAAACCCGGAGAGGAATGAGGGACTTTGGAGTGACAATGGCACACATACTCATGTTAAGTAAAAGGTCACAGGTCACATGTGCAACTAGGAGCTTTGTCAAGCCGTTACAGCTCAAGAAAGCTCTTGGAGAGCGAAACGTTGCCACAATAAAATGTCGCATTAGTTGCAAATCGAGATATAATCAGTGAGTGCGCGATCGAAGAAAGGTATCCCCGTATTACCTACCTCCAGTCCCCTTAACCTCAATGAACGCGACAGGAATAGCGCAGAGTGCGGCATAAGTTTGTAATGCAGGTAACTATCACCAATGTAAATTTGAAGCTGAAAATTAGACATATATGCAACACCTGGGTATCTATATAGTAGATGTTTCGCTTTTATCAATACAAATTCTAGGACATAATTAGAAGACAGAAGAACTATATACAAAAGATGAGGTAATCAGTCCCTCAGCCTTGGAGGTGGTGAAGCGCACCGATTACGGTGCGCTTCACCAACTACGGTACCTCCCAGGATGGTAGTACCTCCCAGGATGGTAGTACCTCCCAGGATGGTGGTACCTCCCAGGATGGTAGTACCTTACAGGATGGTGGTACCTCCCAGGATGGTAGTACCTTACAGGATGGTGGTACCTCCCAGGATGGTAGTACCTTACAGGATGGTAGTACCTCCCAGGATGGTGGTACCTCCCAGGATGGTAGTACCTCCCAGGATGGTAGTACCTCCCAGGATGGTAGTACCTTACAGGGTGGTAGTACCTCCCAGGATGGTAGTACCTTACAGGATGGTAGTACCTCCCAGGATGGTAGTACCTTACAGGATGGTAGTACCTCCCAGGATGGTAGTACCTTACAGGATGGTAGTACCTCCCAGGATGGTAGTACCTCCCAGGATGGTAGTACCTTACAGGGTGGTAGTACCTCCCAGGATGGTAGTACCTTACAGGATGGTAGTACCTCCCAGGATGGTAGTACCTCCCAGGATGGTAGTACCTCCCAGGATGGTAGTACCTTACAGGATGGTAGTACCTCCCAGGATGGTAGTACCTCCCAGGATGGTAGTACCTTACAGGGTGGTAGTACCTCCCAGGATGGTAGTACCTTACAGGATGGTAGTACCTCCTAGGATGGTAGTACCTCCCAGGATGGTAGTACCTCACAGGATGAACATCAAAATGGTATATACAATACCGACAGGTTGTTAGGTAAGACACATATGCAACAGTTAGACATCTTTATTCCGAAACGTTTCGCCTACACAGTAGGCTTCTTCAGTCGAATACAGAAAGTAGGCAGGAGCAGTAGAGATGTGAAAACGATGTAATCAGTCCATCACCCTTAAAGTCGTAGAATTTGAGGTTGTCAGTCCCTCGGCCTGGAGAAGTTCAGTTCCATAGTCAGGAACTATCTGAAGATCAAGCGACAGTGCGGAGACTTAAATACTGTCGGAAGGAGAGGTGCAGGGTAGTAGTAGTGGTAGTAGTAGTAGTAGTGAGAGGCAACTGAGAGGTCATGTCCCTCTCAGATCCAACCCTTCTCACTTGAAAAGCTTGTCCAAGGTGTTTTCTGTACCAAGATGCCACGTGTTGCAGTGTCTGACAAGATGAACATCAAAATGGTATATACAATACCGACAGGTTGTTAGGTAAGACACATATGCAACAGTTAGACATCTTTATTCCGAAACGTTTCGCCTACACAGTAGGCTTCTTCAGTCGAATACAGAAAGTAGGCAGGAGCAGTAGAGATGTGAAAACGATGTAATCAGTCCATCACCCTTAAAGTCGTAGAATTTGAGGTTGTCAGTCCCTCGGCCTGGAGAAGTTCAGTTCCATAGTCAGGAACTATCTGAAGATCAAGCGACAGTGCGGAGACTTAAATACTGTCGGAAGGAGAGGTGCAGGGTAGTAGTAGTGGTAGTAGTAGTAGTGAGAGGCAACTGAGAGGTCATGTCCCTCTCAGATCCAACCCTTCTCACTTGAAAAGCTTGTCCAAGGTGTTTTCTGTACCAAGATGCCACGTGTTGCAGTGTCTGACAAGATGAACATCAAAATGGTATATACAATACCGACAGGTTGTTAGGTAAGACACATATGCAACAGTTAGACATCTTTATTCCGAAACGTTTCGCCTACACAGTAGGCTTCTTCAGTCGAATACAGAAAGTAGGCAGGAGCAGTAGAGATGTGAAAACGATGTAATCAGTCCATCACCCTTAAAGTCGTAGAATTTGAGGTTGTCAGTCCCTCGGCCTGGAGAAGTTCAGTTCCATAGTCAGGAACTATCTGAAGATCAAGCGACAGTGCGGAGACTTAAATACTGTCGGAAGGAGAGGTGCAGGGTAGTAGTAGTGGTAGTAGTAGTAGTGAGAGGCAACTGAGAGGTCATGTCCCTCTCAGATCCAACCCTTCTCACTTGAAAAGCTTGTCCAAGGTGTTTTCTGTACCAAGATGCCACGTGTTGCAGTGTCTGACAAGATGAACATCAAAATGGTTCCTGACTATGGAACTGAACTTCTCCAGGCCGAGGGACTGACAACCTCAAATTCTACGACTTTAAGGGTGATGGACTGATTACATCGTTTTCACATCTCTACTGCTCCTGCCTACTTTCTGTATTCGACTGAAGAAGCCTACTGTGTAGGCGAAACGTTTCGGAATAAAGATGTCTAACTGTTGCATATGTGTCTTACCTAACAACCTGTCGGTATTGTATATACCATTTTGATGTTCATCTTGTCAGACACTGCAACACGTGGCATCTTGGTACAGAAAACACCTTGGACAAGCTTTTCAAGTGAGAAGGGTTGGATCTGAGAGGGACATGACCTCTCAGTTGCCTCTCACTACTACTACTACCACTACTACTACCCTGCACCTCTCCTTCCGACAGTATTTAAGTCTCCGCACTGTCGCTTGATCTTCAGATAGTTCCTGACTATGGAACTGAACTTCTCCAGGCCGAGGGACTGACAACCTCAAATTCTACGACTTTAAGGGTGATGGACTGATTACATCGTTTTCACATCTCTACTGCTCCTGCCTACTTTCTGTATTCGACTGAAGAAGCCTACTGTGTAGGCGAAACGTTTCGGAATAAAGATGTCTAACTGTTGCATATGTGTCTTACCTCACAGGATGGTAGTACCTCCCAGGATGGTAGTACCTCCCAGGATGGTAGTACCTCCCAGGATGGTAGTACCTCCCAGGATGGTAATACCTTACAGGATGGTAGTACCTCCCAGGATGGTAGTACCTTACAGGATGGTAGTACCTCCCAGGATGGTAGTACCTCCCAGGATGGTAGTACCTCCCAGGATGGTAGTACCTTACAGGGTGGTAGTACCTCCCAGGATGGTAGTACCTTACAGGATGGTAGTACCTCCCAGGATGATAGTACCTTACAGGATGGTAGTACCTCCCAGGATGGTAGTACCTCCCAGGATGGTGGTACTTCCCAGGATGGTAGTACCTCCCAGGATGGTGGTACCTCCCAGGATGGTAGTACCTCCCAGGATGGTAGTACCTCCCAGGATGGTGGTACTTCCCAGGATGGTAGTACCTACCAGGATGGTAGTACTTACCAGGATGGTAGTACCTACCATGTTGGTAGTACCTACCAGGATGATAGTACCTACCAGGATGGTAGTACCTACCATGATGGTAGTACCTACCAGGATGGAAGTACCTACCAGGATGGTAGTACCTCCCAGGATGGTAGTACCTCCCAGGATGGTAGTGCCTTCCAGGATGGTGGAACCTTCCAGGATGGTAGTACCTCCTAGGATGGTAGTACCTCCCAGGATGGTAGTACCTCCCAGGATGGTAGTACCTTACAGGATGGTAGTACCTCCCAGGATGGTAGTACCTCCCAGGATGGTAGTACCTTACAGGATGGTAGTACCTCCCAGGATGGTAGTACCTCCCAGGATGGTAGTACCTCCCAGGATGGTAGTACCTCCCAGGATGGTAGTACCTTACAGGATGGTAGTACCTCCCAGGATAGTAGTACCTCCCAGGATGGTAGTACCTCCCAGGATGGTAGTACCTCCCAGGATGGTAGTACCTTCCAGGATGGTAGTACCTCCCAGGATGGTGATACCTCCCAGGATGGTGGTACCTCCCAGGATGGTGGTACCTCCCAGGATGGTAGTACCTTCCAGGATGGTAGTACCTCCCAGGATGGTAGTACCTCCCAGGATGGTAGTACCTCCCAGGATGGTAGTACCTCCCAGGATGGTAGTGCCTCCCAGGATGGTGGTACCTCCCAGGATGGTAGTACCTCTCAGGATGGTAGTACCTCCCAGGATGGTGGTACTTCCCAGGATGGTAGTACCTCCCAGGATGGTGGTACCTCCCAGGATGGTAGTACCTCCCAGGATGGTGGTACTTCCCAGGATGGTAGTACCTCCCAGGATGGTGGTACTTACCAGGATGGTAGTACCTCCCAGGATGGTGGTACCTCCCAGGATGGTAGTACCTCCCAGGATGGTGGTACCTCCCAGGATGGTAGTACCTCCCAGGATGGTAGTGCCTTCCAGGATGGTAGTACCTCCCAGGATGGTAGTACCTCCCAGGATGGTAGTACCTCCCAGGATGGTAGTGCCTTCCAGGATGGTGGAACCTTCCAGGATGGTGGTACCTCCCAGGATGGTGGTACCTCCCAGGATGGTAGTGCCTTCCAGGATGGTGATACCTCCCAGGATGGTGGTACCTCCCAGGATGGTGGTACCTCCCAGGATGGCAGTACCTACCAGGAAGGCGGTACCTCCCAGGATGGTGGTACCTTCCAGGATGGTAGTGCCTTCCAGGATGGTGGAACCTCCCAGGATGGTGGTACCTCCCAGGACAGTAGTACCTCCCAGGATGGTAGTACCTCCCAGGTTCGTAGTGCCTCCCAGGATGGTAGTGCCTCCCATGATGGTGGTACCTGAAGATTGAGACACTTATGCAACATATGGGAATCTTTATTCAGGAAACGTTTCGCCACACAGTGGTTTCATCAGTCCGATACAAAGTAGAAAGGCGTAAGGAGAGGAGGAGTTTGAGGTAATCAGTCCCTCAGCCTGGAGTCGATGTTTTCAGTCCATCAATCTTGTAGAATGTACAGCATAGGGCCGTAGACGTGGCTTATATACTGTAGTGAGGTGAGGCGAAGCAGGAGGAGGTGAGGTCCTAGTGGTACCATCCACTAGTCGAAGTAGGTCTTCGTCCAAAGGTTGGACAAGTGTTGAAGAATTCTTTGTAACAAGATTCCATAATGCTGCAGTGTCAGACAGTTGTGATGAATGGTTTGAAAAACCGACAAGTTGAAGATTGAGACACTTACGCCTTTCTACTTTGTATCGGACTGATGAAGCCACTGTGTGGCGAAACGCTTCCTGAATAAAGATTCCCAAATGTTGCATAAGTGTCTCAATCTTCAACTTGTCGGTTTTTCAAACCATTCATCACAACTGTCTGACACTGCAGCATTATGGAATCTTGTTACAAAGAATTCTTCAACACTTGTCCAACCTTTGGACGAAGACCTACTTCGACTAGTGGATGGTACCACTAGGACCTCACCTCCTCCTGCTTCGCCTCACCTCACTACAGTACATAAGCCACGTCTACGGCCCTATGCTGTACATTCTACAAGATTGATGGACTGAACACATCGACTCCAGGCTGAGGGACTGATTACCTCAAACTACTCCTCTCCTTACGCCTTTCTACTTTGTATCGGACTGATGAAGCCACTGTGTGGCGAAACGTTTCCTGAATAAAGATTCCCATATGTTGCATAAGTGTCTCAATCTTCAACTTGTCGGTTTTTCCAACCATTCATCACACATGGTGGTACCTGCCAGGATGGTGGTACCTCCCAGGATGGCAGTGCCTCCCAGGATGGTGGTGCCTCCCAGGATGGTGGTACCTCCCAGGATGGTGGTACCTCCTAGGATGGCAGTACCTACCACGATGGCAGTACCTACCATGATGGCAGTACCTCCCAGGATGGTGGTACCTCCCAAGATAGTGGTACCTCCCAGGATGGTAGTGCCTTCTAAGATGGTGGTACCTCCTAGGATGGCAGTACCTCCCATGATAGCAGTACCTCCCATGATGGCAGTACCTCCCAGCATGGAAGTACTTGCCAGGATGGCAGTACTTACCACGATGGCAGTACCTCCCATGATGGCAGTACCTCTCAGGATGGCAGTACCCCCACAAGATGGTTCTTCTCCACCAACCTACTAACTACAACACAACATGTCAATAACAGTAAAGTACTTGCATACATGACTTCCACCTCTACCACTAAGTACCAAAACCTTTCCATGTATGCAAACCTGTGAATTATGAAAAACACACATATGCAGTACATGGGACTCTATATTGCAATGAAAAAGACACATGCAAGACTTGGGAATCTTAATTGCAATATCTACTGTTTTATGCTGCAATGAAAAAGACACATGCAAGACTTGGGAATCTTAATTGCAATATCTACTGTTTTATGCTGCAATGAAAAAGACACATGCAAGACTTGGGAATCTTAATTGCAATATCTACTGTTTTATGCTGCAATGAAAAAGACACATGCAAGACTTGGGAATCTTAATTGCAATATCTACTGTTTTATGGTGCAATGAAAAAGACACATGCAAGACTTGGGAATCTTAATTGCAATATCTACTGTTTTATGCTGCAATGAAAAAGACACATGTAACACATAGGACTCTCTATTGCATCTTTACTCATCAACTTGTTAGTAATGACTATCATGAATATAATGAAACTTGTGAAAGACATTAATATGCCGAGCAAGATGTAGTAATGAATATAAAAAACCCGTGTCAAAATAAAACATGGGAAAACAAAATTAGCGTTTTCGAGGTTTTACACAATGTACCTTGATGTGTGGTTTACACACATGTAGCAACGATGTGTGGTTTACACACATGTAGCAACGATGTGTGGTTTACACACATGTAGCAACGATGTGTGGTTTACACACATGTAGCAACGATGTGTGGTTTACACACATGTAGCAACGATGTGTGGTTTACACACATGTAGCAACGATGTGTGGTTTACACACATGTAGCAACGATGTGTGGTTTACACACATGTAGCAACGATGTGTGGTTTACACACATGTAGCAACGATGTGTGGTTTACACACATGTAGCAACGATGTGTGGTTTACACACATGTAGCAACGATGTGTGATTTACACACACGTACCAACGAGGTGTGATTTACACACACATACCAACTGTGTGTGATTTACACACACGTACCAACGAGGTGTGATTTACACACACGTACCAACGAGGTGTGATTTACATACACGTACCAACTGTGTGTGATTTACACACACGTACCAACGAGGTGTGATTTACACACATGAAAAGAGAATGTGTGTGTAAAAGCTGGAAAGCATTAAAATATTTCTATTCTCTTATCATTTCGTCTTGGTATTTTTTTCATATGAAGGCACATTAATGATGGCTACGAAGCCAGAGAAACACAGGAGAGTGAAGCTTGCCTTGGCATACATCTCTGCACACACTGCTAAGTTTTTGTGAAGAGAATGTCAAGCAGGACGATTATTACCCCAGCCACGGGGATGATCAGGTGCGTGTACTCAGCTATGTCTGCGAGGGCTAAGACAGTAGAAGTGTGTCTGCGAGGGCTAAGACAGTAGAAGTGTGTCTGCGAGGGCTAAGACAGTAAGAAGTGTGTCTGCGAGGGCTAAGACAGTAGAAGTGTGTCTGCGAGGGCTAAGACAGTAGAAGTGTGTCTGCGAGGGCTAAGACAGTAGAAGTGTGTCTGCGAGGGCTAAGACAGTAGAAGTGTGTCTGCGAGGGCTAAGACAGTAGAAGTGTGTCTGCGAGGGCTAAGACAGTAGAAGTGTGTCTGCGAGGGCTAAGACAGTAGAAGTGTGTCTGCGAGGGCTAAGACAGTAGAAGTGTGTCTGCGAGGGCTAAGACAGTAGAAGTGTGTCTGCGAGGGCTAAGACATAACACAAGTGTGTTTACCTGGGTTAAGACACGGTAGAAATGTGTTTACCTGGGTTAAGACACGGTAGAAATGTGTTTACCTGGGTTAAGACATAGCACAAGCGTGTTTACCTGGGTTAAGACACAGTAGAAGTGTATACTTGGGTTAAGACACAGCAGAGTTGAGAGAGAGCTCCTGAGCCTCGCTTCTCAAGTCTTATTAAATGACTAAACTGATTTCTGGTCATTAGTGTTCGAGCTGTGTTTGCTGGGGTCGAGACAATGTTACTGGCCCCGAAACCTCCTAGTTTCGAGCCACAGTTTCTATCATACTTACTCTTGAAGTTTTAAATATACGAAGCCTCATCATCATCATCATCTAAGGACCACCTTGAAACTAGGTGCTATTTCTGCACTCATGTGGAAGAGTTAAAAACCATAGGGGTTGTCAACAGACAATACTTGTGTAGTATACCATTTATATTCAGGCTCCTTTGCCAAGCCTTAGTCACGTGACTACCGTATGAACCAGCCAGCTAGGCTGTAGCCCTGTCACTCAGATTCAAGGAGACTGACCAGGTAAGCAGACGTGACAGGCTGGGCTCTTCCAGGCTTACATAATATACCCCTAACAGTTGTTTCCTTCTACCATCACTCCGTCCACGAACCTCTATTAATAGGGTCACATAACGCCTGGGAACATGAGACGATCGCATTTGATACACAGGGAGGGAGCTCTAAATCCTTGGTTCAAGAGCCTTAATCAGCAACAAGGCACTTCCTTCCCCCTGAAAGGTAAAGTGGCCCTTTCTGACATACATGTGCTGTACTTGTGACTGCTTTCAAGGGTTCATCTACTCCAACAGCCAGGCCTAAGATTAGACTTCCCTGCCGATTCCTGACCAACTAGACTGTTTATGCCAGCGGTCCTCAGGCGCACATAGCGATCATCACTGCTTATCCAGCACTTGTAGAAGGAAGCTGTCCCGTTTCTTGAAACTTGTGTCTACATCGCAGCAATATTTCTGATATCTACTGGTAGTATAATGAAGAATCCTTGACCATGAATGTTGACACAATGTTCTCTTATTGTACTCATGGTCCCGCTGTTCTTCACCGGCTTTATTTCACACTTTCTTCCAAATCTTTCACTCTACTAAGTGGTAAATGCAGTGTGCAGGTTAAGTGGTAAATGCAGTGTGCAGGTTAAGTGGTAAATGCAGTGTGCAGGTTAAGTGGTAAATGCAGTGTGCAGGTTAAGTGGTAAATGCAGTGTGTAGGTTAAGTGGTAAATGCAGTGTGCAGGTTAAGTGGTAAATGCAGTGTGCAGGTTAAGTGGTAAATGCAGTGTGCAGGTTAAGTGGTAAATGCAGTGTGTAGGTTAAGTGGTAAATGCAGTGTGCAGGTTAAGTGGTAAATGCAGTGTGCAGGTTAAGTGGTAAATGCAGTGTGCAGGTTAAGTGGTAAATGCAGTGTGCAGGTTAAGTGGTAAATGCAGTGTGCAGGTTAAGTGGTAAATGCAGTGTGTGCAGGTTAAGTGGTAAATGCAGTGTGCAGGTTAAGTGGTAAATGCAGTGTGCAGGTTAAGTGGTAAATGCAGTGTGCAGGTTAAGTGGTAAATGCAGTGTGCAGGTTAAGTGGTAAATGCAGTGTGCAGGTTAAGGAGTAGGTCCTCAAGTATCTTCAGTATGGATAACTGAAGTGTAATGAACAATTATCACTGTTCAATAATAACCTATATGAAAACAGTAACTCAGAAGATTAACTAAACTACTGGAACGCTTTTAAGTACTTGGGTTATTATCTCTCGGAAGGGGATCGAAATATCTGTATACTTCGATCCCCTTCTGGGATTCTCTTCAGTTGAAGAGGATCCTAGAAGAGTATAGAAATCTCTTCCATGTATATTTTATCAAGTATCTCTCTCGCTTTTTAGTTTGAGAGAGAATAACCCAAGTGCTTAGAAGCGTCCCAGTAGTTTAAATGTTTTATTGATTCTTAGGCAGGTAATATACGACCTCTGTATTTCCCAGCTCTGTTCTCTCTCCTGCCTTAAAATACTCCGTGAGCACAGAACAATATTCAAGTCGTGAGAGCAAAAGTGATTTGGAAAGTACAATCGATGGCGCTGCTTCTCTTGTTTAGAAAGTGCACAGGCAGGAGTGCGCGAGCTTGCAAGAGTAAGCATATGTTTATGTATGTGGTGTAGTAGTGTGTCAACAGCTAGGGTAATCCCCAGGGCAGCTTACAACGCTCACCATTGTTCACGTACTGATCCCTCTCAACCTCAGCTTTCAGCCCTCTCCAGTCGCTAAACCCTCCCAAGCTGCCTAACCTTCCCAGGTTGCATAGCCCTCCCCAGATAACCCTGTCCAGCTGCCTAGCCCTCTCCAGATAGCCCTGCCCAGCTGCCTAGCCCTCTCCAGATAGCCCTGCCCAGCTGCCTAGCCCTGCCCAGCTGCCTAGCCCTCCCTTCTTCGTGGATCTAGTTGAATTTGACGACAGCGTGCATTAGAACATTAAACAACACAGAACGAGGACACCTCCTTGAGGTGTGGCGAGTTTCACTCTGTTAACCTTTGAATATCTCCCCTGAAGTAATATTTCCTGCACTCTACTCCTTTACATACTCCAAATTTCACGTTATATTACTACGCTTTCAACTCCCATCCCTACTCAATCACTAAGTGCTACTATACACTACATTTTATTACACCCTCATAATAAATTAACAAAATTAAGTTAGGTAAGGTTTATTAGGAAACAGGACAAGTGTTTCCTGACGCGGGTCTTAGATATGATGACCCGAGACTGGAGCTTTTGGTCATTTGACCGAGGCCTTCCGATGGCTTATAGTTATTATAACCATTTCTTTTTAAGTTGAGCATTCTATCTTCAGTCTTATACAATAGTTGACTTGGAACTAATAATATTTTACATAAATATGAAAAAGGGAACATGAGACAATCAAAACTTTAGAAATATTCAACAGTTAATACTGCTATTCCCTGTTCTGTCTCTTCTTTATTACCATTCTCATAGTCCCTCTATCTCTTCCTATTTATTACCATTCTTTAACTCTTTCTCCTGTTAATTATCTTCGAATTCTGCTCCTTCTACCTCTTGCTAATTATCTTCCTTGCAACCTATCTCCTCCTTCCTGTGTATTACCTCATTATCATACCCTCTCGTTTCCTTGTGCTCATCTCCCACTCTCTCCTTCCTCTATATTATCTCATTACCACTCTATTCTTCTCGTGTCCTTGTGTTTACCTCCTCACTGAGTCTCCACGTGTCGTTCTCCCATTCTCTCTGCTTCCTTCTGTTCATGTGTCATTCCCTTTGGTCCCCTTTGCTAGTTTCGTATGTTTATCTCTTACTCTGTCTGTCCTTCCTTCTCCACAAGTTTATCTACCATTTTCTCTCTATGTCCTTCTGTTGTTCACGTGCCACCCCCCTCAATGTATGCTTCCTTCATACATCAGGGTGAGTTCCCAGAAAGCAGTAAGTTTGATGAGGCATTCAGTACGTTCACCCCGGGCACGGCACTGCTGGCACCGCCTCCCACACCACCTGCATGCTGACACCACCATGGAGAGGGGGGAAGCCGGGGGTAAGGCAGGAGCCTAGGCACAGCAAGGGATTATTTTATTATTTAACAAATTAGATATATTACCATTTCCCCATTCTATATTATAGTTACACAGTGGGAACATTCTATATTATAGTTACACAGTGGGAACATTCTATATTATAGTTACACAGTGGGAACATTCTATATTATAGTTACACAGTGGAACATTCTATATTATAGTTACACAGTGGGAATATTCTATATTATAGTTACACAGTGGGAACATTCTATATTATAGTTACACAGTGGGAACATTCTATATTATAGTTACACAGTGGGAACATTCTATATTATAGTAACACAGTGGGAACATTCTATATTATAGTTACACAGTGGGAACATTCTATATTATAGTAACACAGTGGGAACATTCTATATTATAGTTACACAGTGGGAACATTCTATATTATAGTTACACAGTGGGAACATTCTATATTATAGTTACACAGTGGGAACATTCTATATTATAGTTACACAGTGGGAATATTCTATATTATAGTTACACAGTGGGAACATTCTATATTATAGTTACACAGTGGGAACATTCTATATTATAGTTACACAGTGGGAACATTCTATATTATAGTAACACAGTGGGAACATTCTATATTATAGCTACACAGTGGGAACAAAAGTAGCTATGTTTCCCTGTTTTAATATACGTTACAAGATGGGTCACACAGTGTTGAAATGTGTCAGCCAGAGCTGGGAGATTTCAGTAGTGTCAGCCTGAGCTGGGAGATTTCAGTAGTGTCAGCCTGAGCAGGGAGATTTCAGTAGTGTCAGCCTGAGCTGGGAGACTTCAGTAGTGTCAGCCTGAGCTGAGAGACCAGTAGTGTCAGCCTAAGCTGGGAGACTTCAGTAGTGTCAGCTTGAGTTGGGAGACTTCAGTAGTGTCAGCCTGAGCTGGGAGACTTCAGTAGTGTCAGCCTGAGCTGGGAGACTTCAGTAGTGTCAACCTGAGCAGGGAGACTTCAGTAGTGTCAACCTGAGCAGGGAGACTTCAGCAGTGTCACCCTGAGCAGGGAGACTTCAGTAGTGTCACCCTGAGCTGGGAGACTTCAGCAGTGTCAACCTGAGCAGGGAGACTTCAGCAGTGTCAACCTGAGCAGGGAGACTTCAGTAGTGTCAACCTGAGCAGGGAGACTTCAGTAGTGTCACCCTGAGCAGGGAGACTTCAGCAGTGTCAACCTGAGCAGGGAGACTTCAGCAGTGTCAACCTGAGCAGGGAGACTTCAGTAGTGTCAACCTGAGCTGGGAGACTTCAGTAGTGTCAACCTGAGCAGGGAGACTTCAGCAGTGTCAACCTGAGCAGGGAGACTTCAGTAGTGTCACCCTGAGCTGGGAGACTTCAGTAGTGTCACCCTGAGCAGGGAGACTTCAGTAGTGTCAACCTGAGCTGGGAGACTTCAGTAGTGTCAACCTGAGCTGGGAGACTTCAGCAGTGTCAACCTGAGCAGGGAGACTTCAGTAGTGTCACCCTGAGCTGGGAGACTTCAGTAGTGTCACCCTGAGCAGGGAGACTTCAGTAGTGTCAACCTGAGCTGGGAGACTTCAGTAGTGTCAACCTGAGCAGGGAGACTTCAGCAGTGTCAACCTGAGCAGGGAGACTTCAGTAGTGTCACCCTGAGCAGGGAGACTTCAGTAGTGTCACCCTGAGCAGGGAGACTTCAGTAGTGTCACCCTGAGCAGGGAGACTTCAGTAGTGTCACCCTGAGCTGGGAGACTTCAGTAGTGTCACCCTGAGCAGGGAGACTTCAGTAGTGTCAGCCCGAGCTGGGAGATTTCAGTAGTGTCAGCCTGAGCTGAGAGACCAGTAGTGTCAGCCTGAGCTGGGAGACTTCAGTAGTGTCAGCCTGAGCTGGGAGACTTCAGTAGTGTCAGCCTGAGATGAGAGAACAGTAGTGTCAGCCTGAGCTGAGAGACCAGTAGTGTCAGCCTGAGCTGGGAGACTTCAGTAGTGTCACCCTGAGCAGGGAGACTTCAGCAGTGTCAACCTGAGCAGGGAGACTTCAGTAGTGTCACCCTGAGCAGGGAGACTTCAGTAGTGTCACCCTGAGCAGGGAGACTTCAGTAGTGTCAACCTGAGCAGGGAGACTTCAGTAGTGTCAACCCTGAGCTGGGAGACTTCAGTAGTGTCAACCCTGAGCTGGGAGACTTCAGTAGTGTCAACCCTGAGCTGGGAGACTTCAGTAGTGTCAACCCTGAGCTGGGAGACTTCAGCAGTGTCAACCTGAGCAGGGAGACTTCAGCAGTGTCAACCTGAGCAGGGAGACTTCAGCAGTGTCAGCCTGAGCTGGGAGACTTCAGCAGTGTCAGCCTGAGCAGGGAGACTTCAGTAGTGTCAACCTGAGCAGGGAGACTTCAGTAGTGTCAACCTGAGCAGGGAGACTTCAGTAGTGTCAACCTGAGCAGGGAGACTTCAGTAGTGTCAACCTGAGCAGGGAGACTTCAGTAGTGTCAACCTGAGCAGGGAGACTTCAGTAGTGTCAACCTGAGCAGAGAGACTTCAGCAGTGTCACCCTGAGCAGGGAGACTTCAGCAGTGTCAACCTGAGCAGGGAGACTTCAGCAGTGTCAACCCTGAGCAGGGAGACGTCAGTAGTGTCAACCTGAGCAGGGAGACGTCAGTAGTGTCAACCTGAGCAGGGAGACTTCAGCAGTGTCAGCCTGAGCAGGGAGACTTCAGTAGTGTCAACCTGAGCAGGGAGACTTCAGTAGTGTCAACCTGAGCAGGGAGACTTCAGCAGTGTCAACCTGAGCAGGGAGACTTCAGCAGTGTCACCCTGAGCAGGGAGACTTCAGTAGTGTCAACCTGAGCAGGGAGACTTCAGCAGTGTCAACCTGAGCAGGGAGACTTCAGCAGTGTCACCCTGAGCAGGGAGACTTCAGTAGTGTCAACCTGAGCAGGGAGACTTCAGCAGTGTCAAACTGAGCAGGGAGACTTCAGTAGTGTCAACCTGAGCAGGGAGACTTCAGTAGTGTCAACCTGAGCAGGGAGACTTCAGCAGTGTCAACCTGAGCAGGGAGACTTCAGCAGTGTCACCCTGAGCAGGGAGACTTCAGTAGTGTCAACCTGAGCAGGGAGACTTCAGTAGTGTCAACCTGAGCAGGGAGACTTCAGCAGTGTCAACCTGAGCAGGGAGACTTCAGTAGTGTCAACCTGAGCAGGGAGACTTCAGCAGTGTCACCCTGAGCAGGGAGACTTCAGCAGTGTCACCCTGAGCTGGGAGACTTCAGCAGTGTCACCCTGAGCAGGGAGACTTCAGCAGTGTCACCCTGAGCAGGGAGACTTCAGTAGTGTCAACCTTAGCAGGGAGACTTCAGCAGTGTCACCCTGAGCTGGGAGACTTCAGCAGTGTCACCCTGAGCAGGGAGACTTCAGCAGTGTCAACCTGAGCAGGGAGACTTCAGCAGTGTCACCCTGAGCAGGGAGACTTCAGCAGTGTCACCCTGAGCAGGGAGACTTCAGCAGTGTCACCCTGAGCTGGGAGACTTCAGCAGTGTCACCCTGAGCAGGGAGACTTCAGCAGTGTCAACCTGAGCAGGGAGACTTCAGCAGTGTCACCCTGAGCAGGGAGACTTCAGCAGTGTCACCCTGAGCAGGGAGACTTCAGCAGTGTCACCCTGAGCTGGGAGACTTCAGCAGTGTCACCCTGAGCAGGGAGACTTCAGCAGTGTCAACCTGAGCAGGGAGACTTCAGCAGTGTCAACCTGAGCAGGGAGACTTCAGCAGTGTCACCCTGAGCAGGGAGACTTCAGCAGTGTCAACCTGAGCAGGGAGACTTCAGCAGTGTCACCCTGAGCTGGGAGACTTCAGCAGTGTCACCCTGAGCAGGGAGACTTCAGCAGTGTCAACCTGAGCAGGGAGACTTCAGCAGTGTCACCCTGAGCTGGGAGACTTCAGCAGTGTCACCCTGAGCTGGGAGACTTCAGCAGTGTCACCCTGAGCAGGGAGACTTCAGCAGTGTCAACCTGAGCAGGGAGACTTCAGCAGTGTCACCCTGAGCTGGGAGACTTCAGCAGTGTCACCCTGAGCAGGGAGACTTCAGCAGTGTCAACCTGAGCAGGGAGACTTCAGCAGTGTCACCCTGAGCAGGGAGACTTCAGCAGTGTCAACCTGAGCAGGGAGACTTCAGCAGTGTCACCCTGAGCTGGGAGACTTCAGCAGTGTCACCCTGAGCAGGGAGACTTCAGCAGTGTCAACCTGAGCAGGGAGACTTCAGCAGTGTCAACCTGAGCAGGGAGACTTCAGCAGTGTCACCCTGAGCAGGGAGACTTCAGCAGTGTCACCCTGAGCTGGGAGACTTCAGCAGTGTCAACCTGAGCTGGGAGACTTCAGCAGTGTCAACCTGAGCTGGGAGACTTCAGCAGTGTCAACCTGAGCAGGGAGACTTCAGCAGTGTCACCCTGAGCAGGGAGACTTCAGCAGTGTCACCCTGAGCAGGGGGACTTCAGCAGTGTCACCCTGAGCAGGGAGACTTCAGCAGTGTCACCCTGAGCAGGGAGACTTCAGCAGTGTCAACCTGAGCAGGGAGACTTCAGCAGTGTCACCCTGAGCTGGGAGACTTCAGCAGTGTCAACCTGAGCAGGGAGACTTCAGCAGTGTCAACCTGAGCTGGGAGACTTCAGCAGTGTCAACCTGAGCAGGGAGACTTCAGCAGTGTCAACCTGAGCAGGGAGACTTCAGCAGTGTCACCCTGAGCTGGGAGACTTCAGCAGTGTCACCCTGAGCAGGGAGACTTCAGCAGTGTCAACCTGAGCAGGGAGACTTCAGCAGTGTCAACCTGAGCAGGGAGACTTCAGCAGTGTCACCCTGAGCAGGGAGACTTCAGCAGTGTCACCCTGAGCTGGGAGACTTCAGCAGTGTCAACCTGAGCTGGGAGACTTCAGCAGTGTCAACCTGAGCAGGGACACTTCAGCAGTGTCACCCTGAGCAGGGAGACTTCAGCAGTGTCACCCTGAGCAGGGAGACTTCAGCAGTGTCAACCTGAGCTGGGAGACTTCAGCAGTGTCAACCTGAGCAGGGAGACTTCAGCAGTGTCAACCTGAGCAGGGAGACTTCAGCAGTGTCACCCTGAGCTGGGAGACTTCAGCAGTGTCACCCTGAGCAGGAAGACTTCAGCAGTGTCAACCTGAGCAGGGAGACTTCAGCAGTGTCAACCTGAGCAGGGAGACTTCAGCAGTGTCACCCTGAGCAGGGAGACTTCAGCAGTGTCACCCTGAGCAGGGAGACTTCAGCAGTGTCACCCTGTGCAGGGAGACTTCAGCAGTCTCAACCGGAGCAGGGAGACTTCAGCAGTGTCACCCTGAGCTGGGAGACTTCAGCAGTGTCAACCTGAGCAGGGAGACTTCAGCAGTGTCACCCTGAGCAGGGAGACTTCAGTAGTGTCAACCCGAGCAGGGAGACTTCAGCAGTGTCAACCTGAGCAGGGAGACTTCAGCAGTGTCAACCTGAGCTGGGAGACTTCAGTAGTGTCAACCTGAGCTGGGAGACTTCAGCAGTGTCAACCTGAGCAGGGAGACTTCAGCAGTGTCAACCTGAGCTGGGAGACTTCAGTAGTGTCAACCTGAGCTGGGAGACTTCAGCAGTGTCAACCTGAGCAGGGAGACTTCAGCAGTGTCACCCTGAGCTGGGAGACTTCAGCAGTGTCAACCTGAGCAGGGAGACTTCAGCAGTGTCAACCTGAGCAGGGAGACTTCAGCAGTGTCAACCTGAGCTGGGAGACTTCAGCAGTGTCAACCTGAGCTGGGAGACTTCAGCAGTGTCACCCTGAGCAGGGAGACTTCAGCAGTGTCAACCTGAGCTGGGAGACTTCAGCAGTGTCACCCTGAGCAGGGAGACTTCAGCAGTGTCAACCTGAGCAGGGAGACTTCAGTAGGATAATGACGCTACTGTCAAGTATTCAGCAGATATGGCTTCTCCAAAACCTTCCTTCCAGAAGTGTTTTGTGTTATTTGTGAAATACCATGTCTGGAGAGGCCTAAAGTGCTTTGTGTTATTTGTGAAATACCATGTCTGGAGAGGCCTAAAGTGCTTTGTGTTATTTGTGAAATACCATGTCTGGAGAGGCCTAAAGTGCTTTGTGTTATTTGTGAAATACCATGTCTGGAGAGGCCTAAAGTGCTTTGTGTTATTTGTGAAATACCATGTCTGGAGAGGCCTAAAGTGCTTTGTGTTATTTGTGAAATACCATGTCTGGAGAGGCCTAAAGTGCTTTATGTTATTTGTGAAATACCATGTCTGGAGAGGCCTAAAGTGCTTTTTGTTATTTGTGAAATACCATGTCTGGAGAGGCCTAAAGTGCTTTGTGTTATTTGTGAAATACCATGTCTGGAGAGGCCTAAAGTGCTTTGTGTTATTTGTGAAATACCATGTCTGGAGAGGCCTAAAGTGCTTTGTGTTATTTGTGAAATACCATGTCTGGAGAGGCCTAAAGTGCTTTGTGTTATTTGTGAAATACCATGTCTGGAGAGGCCTAAAGTGCTTTGTGTTATTTGTGAAATACCATGTCTGGAGAGGCCTAAAGTGCTTTGTGTTATTTGTGAAATACCATGTCTGGAGAGGCCTAAAGTGCTTTGTGTTATTTGTGAAATACCATGTCTGGAGAGGCCTAAAGTGCTTTGTGTTATTTGTGAAATACCATGTCTGGAGAGGCCTAAAGTGCTTTGTGTTATTTGTGAAATACCATGTCTGGAGAGGCCTAAAGTGCTTTGTGTTATTTGTGAAATACCATGTCTGGAGAGGCCTAAAGTGCTTTGTGTTATTTGTGAAATACCATGTCTGGAGAGGCCTAAAGTGCTTTGTGTTATTTGTGAAATACCATGTCTGGAGAGGCCTAAAGTGCTTTGTGTTATTTGTGAAATACCATGTCTGGAGAGGCCTAAAGTGCTTTGTGTTATTTGTGAAATACCATGTCTGGAGAGGCCTAAAGTGCTTTGTGTTATTTGTGAAATACCATGTCTGGAGAGGCCTAAAGTGCTTTGTGTTATTTGTGAAATACCATGTCTGGAGAGGCCTAAAGTGCTTTGTGTTATTTGTGAAATACCATGTCTGGAGAGGCCTAAAGTGCTTTGTGTTATTTGTGAAATACTATGTCTGGAGAGGCCTAAAGTGCTTTTTGTTATTTGTGAAATACCATGTCTGGAGAGGCCTAAAGTGCTTTTTGTTATTTGTGAAATACCATGTCTGGAGAGGCCTAAAGTGCTTTGTGTTATTTGTGAAATACCATGTCTGGAGAGGCCTAAAGTGCTTTGTGTATTTGTGAAATGCCATGTCTGGAGAGGCCTAAAGTGCTTTGTGTTATTTGTGAAATACCATGTCTGGAGAGGCCTAAAGTGCTTTGTGTTATTTGTGAAATACCATGTCTGGAGAGGCCTAAAGTGCTTTGTGTTATTTGTGAAATACCATGTCTGGAGAGGCCTAAAGTGCTTTGTGTTATTTGTGAAATACCATGTCTGGAGAGGCCTAAAGTGCTTTGTGTTATTTGTGAAATACCATGTCTGGAGAGGCCTAAAGTGCTTTGTGTTATTTGTGAAATACCATGTCTGGAGAGGCCTAAAGTGCTTTGTGTTATTTGTGAAATACCATGTCTGGAGAGGCCTAAAGTGCTTTATGTTATTTGTGAAATACCATGTCTGGAGAGGCCTAAAGTGCTTTATGTTATTTGTGAAATACCATGTCTGGAGAGGCCTAAAGTGCTTTATGTTATTTGTGAAATACCATGTCTGGAGAGGCCTAGCTGCATAACCTGGGGTTTTCTATGAAGTCTGTCAATAAGAATACATTTTTAGAACCAACTGTAAACCATACTTAGTAGACATAGAGCCCTGGCTCTCTTCATGAGGAAGCTGGGCAGTCAGTACCTGACCAGTCGTGTTGTGGTTCCTACTTCAGTTTGCGTGCGGCCAGCAGTTGATCAGGTCCTGATCCTCCGCGAGACCTGGTCATGACCCGGGCCGCGGAAAACCTGACCACCGGTAACAGAAATGGAATTTTTATGAAGATATTTCTATCTTAACAGAGAAAGAGACAACACAAGTTGTATACAGGAAACAGAGAGAGAGAGAGAGAAAGGGAAAGTGGAGACTGTATCTTTTATTTCCTTCAACATGAGTTATGGGTAAAAGGGAAAGAAACCTTAATGTTCATGAAAGGTACTTTACCCTCCCCAGATAAAATCATATTATCCCTCATTCCTCCCGCAGTGTACGTGTGGAAATATGCACACCTGTGACACACCTGTGTAAGTTGCAATATTTACAGCACAAAGTCTGGTTTGGCACCTGTTTGGACCACAGGTAGAGAATAAGTATGACGTTATTCAACACTTGTCAGTAATATTTACAAACACTCATACATAACACACACACTAGGGCACTCAAGAGTTCAAGAAGACAGTAGTAGAGATCCTCTCTAAAACTTAAGAGGAGGGTCCAAGAGCTAGAAATCAACCCACTCAAACATAAACCTCTGAGTACGAACACGATAAAAAACTATGTAACAAGAATTACTAAAACAACGATAACAAAAGCAGCAGCAACAGTTTTAACAAAGCGGCTGCCTGCCACCGAGGCCGGATGATCTGAAGAAGAGGAAACATATTCACCATCACTCTTTCAATCACTACCTTGCTAGAGGCATGCTGACATCACAGTTCAGATGACCCTCTAATGTGTAACATCTCCACCCTTCCTTCAGAGTACAGGCACTGTGTTTACCAACTCCAGGACTCGAGTCTGGCTAACTCCTCTCCCTGTATCCCTTCATAAATGTTACCTTGCTCACACTCCAACAGCACATCAAGTCACAAAAACCACTTGCCTCTATTCGTCCTTACCTAACACACTCCCACCAACATAAGAAGAACAACAACAGTTATGTGGACGTGCCAAATCCGTATGGGACCAAACAGCATCAGGGAAATGGGAGATAATCAGGTTTGATCCAGATAATGAGAGGGTATAACAACTTGTTTTGACCTCGTGAGCAGTAGGTCTTGTATCCAAGCAGCAGACACTCGCTGACTCACTAATGATTTTGATTTTGCCACCAAGGTAACAAGTTTATTGTGCTCCCCATATCCTTTCCATCCTGTGGACAGCGTAAGAACAAATGAATACACAAAAGGTCTAGGACCTAGACCCCAAAGAGGTTTACAGAAGTACATTTGGATTTGTATCTACAGTTCACGTATCTGTTATAAACAAATTTAAGAAATTTGTTTAATATATCCGGTATCTTAATATATTTTTTGACTGGGTAAAAAGCGTAAATTTCCAAAGAATCACAGAAAATTAATTGCTAGGTAAGACTGCCAAGACGAGGGAACATGATACTACTACACTCTACTTTCTACCACCACCACTACTACTACATCTACTACCAGCCTTACCACTTCTACTATTGCGATAAGTGGTTTTGAAACCTGACAAGCTGAAGACTGAGACACTTATGCAACATATGGGAATATTTATAATGAAACGTTTCGCCACACAGTGGCTTCATCAGTCCAATACTGAACACATTGATTACAGGCTGAAGGACTGATTACCTCAAACTCTTTTCTCCTTACCCATTTCTGCTTTGTAATAGACTGTTGAAGCCACTGTGTGGCGAAACGTTTCCTTATAAAGATTCCCACATGTTGCATAAGTGTCTCGATCCACTACTACTCTTCCTTCCTTTCTTGGTCCCGTCCCTGTCCCCCTCGACTATATATACTGGCTCCCTCACTCTTTTGTGTTAGTGTCACTTTGTAAATGGTCCAAATAGGACCGAAACGTCGTAGTACGCTTTACTACCGCACCTATTTACCTCTGATGTACCTGAAGGATATTTTCGTGGTCAACTTCCCCGCAGCCCGGTCCTACTGACATACCTGTGACCAGTGTCCAGGGTTGTTTTACTCTCGCAACCTGGCCTGGGAGCAGGCTTTTCTGGCGCTTGCCTGGTCAATCAGGATGCTGTTGTTGGCCCACATATCCATCACAGCTTGGTTGATCTGGCACTTGGCGGAATGAAGGAACACATCCTCAAAATACAGTTCCTTTACTAACAGGTTTCTTGACGAATAAGACACACGAGCAACACCTGGGTATCTTTATTGACGAAATGCTGCGCTTGTAAAGTCAGTTTTCACTCGAATAAAATTGACTCGTATACGGGAGACAGGGAAGAGGGGAGAGGTAATTTTAAGTTGGTTGGTAGTCCCTAGCTTTGACAAGTGTTCAGTCCTCTAGCCTTGACAGAAGATGTACAGTCCCTTAGGCTTCAACTGAAGGTGTTCAGTCCCACAGCCTTGGCTGAAGGTGCTCAGTCCCACAGCCTTGACTGAAGGTGTTCAGTCCCACAGCCTTGACTGAAGGTGTTCAGTCCCACAGCCTTGACTGAAGGTGTTCAGTCCCACAGCCTTGACTGAAGGTGTTCAGTCCCACAGCCTTGACTGAAGGTGTTCAGTCCCACAGCCTTGACTGAAGGTGTTCAGTCCCACAGCCTTGACTGAAGGTGTTCAGTCCCACAGCCTTGACTGAAGGTGTTCAGTGCCTTATAGTCTAAATCGGAGGAATAAGAACAGAGACTTGTAAACTGGATGAGGTAAGGTCTACCTGGAGGGTGTTCCCGGGGTCAACGTCCCCGCGGCCCGGTCCATGACCAGGCCTCCCGGTGGATCAGGGCTTGATCAACCAGGCTGTTACTGCTGGCTGCACGCAATCCAACGTACGAACCACGGCCCGGCTAGCAGGTACTGATTTTAGGAACCTATCAAGTTCTCTCTCGAAGACAGCCAGGGGTCTATCGGTTTATTAATGCATCATCTGACAAGTCTTTTGCTTTCGTAGGGAGTGATTTGTTTGTGCAGATTTGAGACACGTCCTTCTCGAATTTTCCAGGTGTAAATTATGTATCTTTTTCGCCTGCGTTCCAAGGAGTACAGATCAAGAGATTTCAACAGTTCTCAGTAATTAAGGTGCCTGACTGCACTTACATGTGCAGTAAAGGTTATCTGTATATTCTCCAGGGGAATTACCAGCAGACAGAAACTACGTCACAGGTGGTCAGGGCCATTAGTGGAAGTAGGTCATGTCTTTAAGTTGTATAAGAGTCGTTTCTGTATTCAACTGAAGATGCCCTCCTTTCACAGTCGTAACGTTTCTGTAATAAAGATACCCAAGTTTTGTACGTAATTCGATCATGAACTTACCATTGGGAAACAAGTAAGAGCCAGACATAACACCGTGAGTGAGCAGCAGCCCAGACAAGTCTGCCAAACCTAGTGTCACAAGTGAACCACATTGCTTCACAGCTCTGGCGGACTTGTCTGTGCTTGGCTGTGAACCCAGATACTGATATCTCTGAAGAGTTTCGAGAGTTTTTCTACTGCCGCAGCCCGGCCCTGGGCCAGACCAGTCTGGTCAACCAAGCTGTTGCTGCTGGCGGCCCGCCAGCCTACGTATCCACCAGCCTTTATACTGTATAGATTAATAAAATAGGCCAGATTTTTTAATGTTTGCCCAGAGTGACTTTACTGGGTGGTGGAAGTTACCATGGAAGAACATAAAGCCACCAACATAAAGGCCAAAATACTTTATTACAGCCAAAATAATTAACACATCACAACACACGTTAACTGCAACTGTTAATATATCTACAACTATCACCACAACTACCATAGTTAATATATATACAACTATCACCACAACTACCATAGTTAATATATATACAACTATCACCACAACTACCATAGTTAATATATATACAACTATCACCACAACTACCATAGTTAATATATATACAACTATCACCACAACTACCATAGTTAATATATATACAAGTACCATCATAACTACCATAGTTAATATATATACAAGTACCACCATAACTACCATAGTTAATATATATACAAGTACCACCACAACTACCATAGTTAATATATCTACAACTATCACCATAGCTACCATAGTTAATATATCTACAACTATCACCACAACTACCATAGTTAATATATCTACAACTATCACTACAACTACCATAGTTAATATATCTACAACTATCACTACAACTACCATAGTTAATATATCTATCACCACAACTACCATAGTTAATATATATACAAGTATCACCATAGCTACCATAGTTAATATATCTACAACTATCACCACAACTACCATAGTTCATATATCTACTATCACCACAACTACCATAGTTAATATATATACAAATATCACCATAGCTACCATAGTTAATATATCTACAACTATCACCACAACTACCATAGTTAATATATCTACAACTATCACCACAACTACCATAGTTAATATATCTACAACTATCACCACAACTACCATAGTTAATATATCTACAACTATCACCACAACTACCATAGTTAATATATCTACAACTATCACAACTACCACAGTTAATATATCTACAACTATCACCACAACTACCATAGTTAATATATCTACAACTATCACCACAACTACCATAGTTAATATATCTACAACTATCACCACAACTACCATAGTTAATATATCTACAACTATCACCACAACTACCATAGTTAATATATCTACAACTATCACCACAACTACCATAGTTAATATATCTACAACTATCACCACAACTACCATAGTTAATATATCTACAACTATCACCACAACTACCATAGTTAATATATCTACAACTATCACAACTACCATAGTTAATATATCTACAACTATCACCACAACTACCATAGTTAATATATCTACAACTATCACCACAACTACCATAGTTAATATATCTACAACTATCACCACAACTACCATAGTTAATATATCTACAACTATCACCACAACTACCATAGTTAATATATCTACAACTATCACCACAACTACCATAGTTAATATATATAGGGGAGAGTCATCCACTCCACATTATGCGTTATACGGTGTAGACAAGCGTTTGCCTTATGAGTTGTTATATTCTACACCGAAGCCCAATTACAACCCCGATGGTTTCATAGAAACTCGTACCAGCTTAGCTCAAAGTGTTTTTAGAAGAATCCGTGAGACACTTCGCAAGTCAACAGCAGAATTTACAAGAATAACTAATAGCCGTGCTAAGCCAAGAATTAAAGTGGGTTCGAGAGTAATGCTGACTAACTTCAACAAAACATCTGCAATGCCTAAGCTCGATCAAAAGTTTGTTGGTCCTTATCGAGTAGTTGAACATATCAATGACAATAAGTATAAGGTTAGAGAAATTAGTACTGGTCAGTATAAAGAATCACATTTAGATCGTATGAAATTAGTATGCGATGTTGAGGATGATATTTCAACCCAGACTAATGTGACAGACGCTGACAATCCTCCTGACTCTGCACCCTCTACCTCTAACACTCAGTCAGATGATCAACCTGAATGTCGTTATTCTTTGTGTACATGACAAGTAATGAGAAACCCCAACGTATCTTTTGTAGATACTTGTTCAGATCTCCCTCAGTCAAGGCATGTGTTAGCCATTGCAAAAGAATTTGATCCTCCCAAAGACGATAACCATTCTGCATATGTAAATCTTACCCTCGCAGAGTTGGGTTTAAATGTACATAGTCTGTATAATTAGATGATCAAGTTGAATGAAGTCGTCAACTGTGTGTTTATTAGCTGATCAGTTTTCAGAAATTTTTTGTGTTCACGTTCCCTCTGAATTCTGAGAATTTAGCAGTAATGATTTGTGCGCGCCAGATCTGCCTTTGCTGTTAATTACTTTCACCTTTGTAAATATATATTCTTCCTCAGAATCCGTTGAGTGCATGAATACAGATCGATCGATCAATTCCATCCTTTATTATACTATGATTTGTTCTTATAATTTGTAATGTATTATGATACCACCCATTACGATCCATTAGTTCTAAGTTACATATGTCTTTGTTATTGTATAGAATCAGCCCAGAGCCACCTGCCTGTTCAGCCTATAGCATAGTAGTGTATGTCCAGACGACATACTTAACATATATGCTGTATTCTTTTCAAGACTGATGGACTGACCACATCGACTCCAGGCTGAGGGACTGATTACCTCAAACTTCTCCTGTTCTTCACCATTCTCCTTTGTATGGACTGACGAAGCCACTGTGTGGCGAAACGTTTCTTTAATAAAGATTCCCATATATTGCACGAGTGTCTCAGGCTTCTACACTTGTTCCAGCCATGTTTCTGATATCTTCTGGTAAGATATTGAATAATTTGGAACCACGAGATAAGTGTACAGGTGTACCAAATAAGGTAGCCAGTGAGCGTATAACATCGTTTACAAATTTCCATTATCTACCTTTGAAGAGTTTCGAGATTTTATCTACTCTCTGAGCCCGGCCATGGGTCAGGCTCGTCTGGTGCTTGCCTGGTCAACCAGGCTGTTGCTGCTGGAGGCCCGCTGCCCCACATATCCGTCACAGCCTGGTTGATCTGGCACCTGGTGGAAAAAAAGTTCAATATATTTTGTTAAATGCTGGCAACCCTAGTTACAACATGCTTACACTCTTCAGACAGGTCTGTAATATTACCTCTACACTCTTGTCATCTGATACACTCCAAGATTCTGTGCCTGGCTGACCAGGCTAGCACCAGACGAACCTGGCCCATGGCCGGGCTCCGAGAGTAGAAAAACTCTGGGAACTCATCAAAGGTATATCAAAGGTAAAGAAATGGTGTGTGTTTATCCTTACCACACACTGTCTTTCTTCTGTTTCAGTAGCTACACCAACCTGATAAACAAGTAATATAAGCCAAATTATTTTAACATGGTCTAAATCAGGTGTCTCCAACATGCGGCCCTCGGGCCACATGTGGCCCTTCTAGGAGATGGATGCGGCCCTCGGGCCACATGTGGCCCTTCTAGGAGATGGATGCGGCCCTTGGGCCACATGTGGCCCTTCTAGGAGATGGATGCGGCCCTCGCATGAAATTATGAATTCACTTTTATGTAGGTTCAAATAGATCTTTTAATACTAAATATTAAGGACTATTTTGACTTAAATTCATCAAATTGAAATGACCAAAGTGAAGTTGAATATCAGTAGTCAGAAACTAGTATACAAATTACCTAAATAGGTATGATTTACAAAATCACTGCTTACTGAACTAAACAATACCACGGGTGGGGTTTGAACCCGCGGTCAGTGTCTCTCAAAACTCCAGACCGCGGGTTCAAACCCCACCCGTGGTATGGTTTGTTTGCAATCGTGTCATTACGATTTCGTGAGTCACTGTTTACTGGATATGTGTTAAAGGCAAAAATGTATAATAAGAAACCACGGTATGGGTGGGGTTAGAACCCATGGCGAGTAGTCACAGTGGTGGCCCATGCTAATCTTCTATGGTGTATACATATACCTGGCTTGATGAATCATATTGTAGCCAGCTGGCCCAGTGGTTAACGCACTGGCCTAGAGTTTTACGACTCACCCGCCATGGTTTCAAACCCCCACCCGTACCATAGTTTGTTTGTAATCGTGTTATTACGATTTCCTGAGTCAGAAACAATGCTATTACACATGTGGAGAAACGAGGCAAGTTAATCTACCAAACCAATTAAGGTGATTACAGTCATAAAACAACAGACTTTTTTGTGTCAGGAAGTGGAAAAAACTGGCAAGATTACGGACATATTGGCCTATATCTTGTCTAAAGTGGCACTGTTATCTGACCTCTCCTCTGAACAAACAATTATCATGAAACTCGTTACCACCTGACACGCAAAACGGGAGTTATGGTTACCTACACAGTAACTGCCACAGAGCAGGAAGTGTACCAAAGACATGTATATGACAACAGTACACATAATGTCATTGAGAGTTCAGAACACTAATGAGATTATATCAATCCTCATACACTTCCAACAGAAATCCACGAATAATATAGATCCAATGAATGGTTTTGAAAACCGACAAGTTGAAGAATTGAGACACTTATGCAACACATGGGAATCTTTATTGAAGAAACGTTTCGCCACACAGTGGCTTTGTCAGTCCCACTGTGATCCCGCCTCCTCCTGCTTCAACTCATCTGACTGCAGTATATAAGCCACCTCTTTGGCCCTATGCTGTACTTCCTGCAAGAGTGATGGACTGAACACATCGATTCCAGGTTGAGGGACTGATTACCTCAAACTCTTCCTCTCCTTACCCATTTCTACTTTGTATTGGACTGATGAAATCACTGTGTGGCGAAACGTTTCTTCAGTAAAGATTCCCATGTGTTGCATAAGTGTCTCAATTCTTCAATATAGATCCAACAAATCACAGCCAACGGAAAATCGAAATGCATAAAGTCTATGCCGTTGAGAATCTCCCTAATTTTGTCACCATTATGACAAAATTACGAAGGCGCTGACAAAAAAAAATACAGATGTGGTTACAAGGACACTGACAAATGCAACCATGAGGTCAATATGTATAACAGGAAGGAAGGGAGATATTCAGTCTTCTAAAAGGCATAACACACAGTAGTAAACAAAACAAAATCTATCTTAAGCAAAGTTAAAAGTTCAGTAGCACAAGGCACGGTCCAGGAACCTTTACTATTTCTCATCCTAATAGAAAACAGATGAAAACACTACCCACAGCTTCGTATTATCCTCCGCGGAGGAGACTGGCGATACTAAGAACAAACAGTTCAATGTAGACACTAGAGCATGGATAATCGGGGACTAATACGAGGAAATTATCAGGTTAAATCTTGAAGAATGTTAGAGATCACTATATAATATATACAAACAAAAACAAGAGACAGGTAGCCCCAAACATAGGCCAGTATCCCTGATATGCATGTTATCCATAGAAATATAACACGGAGAGAGGTTGGGTGGAATACATTTTCCTGGACTGCAAGAAAGCACTCAACACCACCGGGGACTATTACACAAAACAAAAACAGATAGAAATAAATACCTAAGTAATTATTAGGCAGTACCTGAAAGACAAGAGACAGTAACAACAATAGATAAGACATGAAGATAAAGAGGATATTATGTGCGGTCCCACAAGGATCAGAATTGCAGCCGCTACTGTTTTTAAATATATGTAAATGACTTCCCGTGAGGGCCTGAGTCTTATATGACTGTGTGTGTGTATGTAAATATTTATATTCACGCACAGGCAGGCACACAGGCAGGTCACTGACCCCCCCCATGGACCCAACACCTGAGAGATTAACTCAGCTGCTGATAACTCGGGCAGAAACTTTGGTAAAAATAACCGTCACGTCAGCGTGATGTTACCAGGCGAGAGAAAGTGCTGTGATGCTGCATCCTACTGTCACCAACAAACATTATAAACATATTTTACCACACAGGTCATCTACCACCAAGGTAATGTGACCCCAGAGAGGAAATAATCACCATTATTCATTCAATAGCTATCTTACCAGAAGTGAAGAGACGTCACAATATAAATGACCCTCTGAAGTGCAACATGTACGCCCCTCCCCTTCAGGGTGCTGGCACTGTACCTCCCACCTACAGGACCGAAGTCCACCTACTAATAATATTACAAGAAAATTACCAAAGTTCAATGTCACGGGAATGCAGTTAGAAGCCTACAATACTTCTTTTGTAAATTACGAAAACATGAACGTAGGTAAGCACAAATAATGAGCAAATTGTGATGTAAATCAAGAAAAGAATGTTGTTGTAACCAGGTTAATGTTGGATCAATTTCTTGTGGCAGTTTGGTATATATACAATGACGATGATCAAACTAAATGTATTTAGAAGTTTGACTCTCACTTCCTTCAACACTATATTCTTGAGTGTATACTTATTTAACAATGTATACAATGAAATAAATCAACTTATACAAGTCAAGACATCATATTAATAAAAATTATATTATATTAAGCATCATAAATTTGCTTGTAACATAACCAACAATTATTAAATAATATATACTCCTGTTGAACCCTTTTATGTTCTAGTTCCCAGACTGTGTACTGACGTGCTCTTGTGCTACCCTCCACACCATATCTTTGATGAATCTCCACGACTACGGTGCTCTTCGCACCTACTCCAAGGTTCAGGGACTGATTACCTCATCTTCTGTATATAGTCCTACTGTCTTCAAGCTATGTCCTAGAATTTGTGTTGATAAAGCCACTGGATGGCGAAACGTCTCCAATAAAGATAACCAGATGTTGCACATGTGTCTTAATTTCATCTTGTCGGTATTATATACCATTCTTGCACACACCATATCTTTGATAAGTTTCCAGAGGTTTTCAACTTCCAAAGCCCGGCCATGGGCCAGGCTCGTCTGCTGCTTATCTGATCAAGGTTATGGGTTGCATAAACTAGCCGCTTTGGCGGCAAAATATAAATCTAAACTATTTTATTAGAAACTAACCCACGTACATTCTACTTTACAGAACCTCAAATCAAGGTCGAAAGAGCCAGTGACGCAGACAAAACACAGCAGCGTCTTCTGTGACCGCGGTTCGAGTCCCTCGTCCACCCTTCTGTTTATTCACACACACACACACACACACATTATATATATATATATATATATATATATATATATATATATATATATATATATATATATATATTCGTTTTTATTATTGACATGTGGGTAGTTCTTCGTTTGCTTACAGGTATTCAAGACACCATCACCAACCCACTACCACCACCACCATTACCATCACCCTACACCACCACCACTACCACCACCACCATCACCCTACACCACCACCACCATTACCATCACCCTACACCACCATCACCCTACACCACCACCACCATTACCATCACCCTACACCACCACCACCACTACCACCATTACCATCACCCTACGGCCACCTGGTGTTTATCTTTGTGCTGTGGATTGCATCTTGGGAAAATGTTATGCAAATGTGCTAGTCTTGTATGTAAAGTGTTGGAGAACTGTTACGCTGCTGCGAGAATTCACAGTAAAATGAATCCGCACAATGTGGAGTTTGTATTGATGTCTTAACAAAGATCTACCTACATATCTGGTTCCAGGGGCATCGCCCCCGCGGCCCGGTGTGGGACTAGGCCTCCCGGCAGATGGGCTGGTTAAGCAGGCTATTGGTGCATGTGACACACACATTTAGGCACCCGAGTAGAGCTGACAGAAACTAGAGGAGCTTATCAAGTTCCCTCTTCAAGACAGCCAGGTGTGTTTTGGAAAGTCACCTTATGTATAGCGAGAGTGTGTTAAAGAGTCTTGGTTCCCTGACAGTTACCGAGTTAGTGTACTCTTCGTGCTGCTGCTCTTCACCCTGGGTAATTTACAACTCTTGTCGAGCCCCTTATTCTCCCGAGGATTTCATTCATTGTGTAGATTTAGAATTGGTTCGTCGGGCACTCGTCATATACAAACTATATATTTTTCTTGCTTGCAGTGAGTTATATCACAGCAATAACTGAACTGTTATATATGAGATGGGCAGTACAAGTTCTCTGTACAATCTCAGTATCAGCAAAACCTTCACAGGTTTGTCACACAGGAAACTGATCTATTTCTAACTCCTTGGGTTCTCAATGTAAGAAAAAATAGCGTAGTGAGCTGGTGTGGTAATTTTCACCAGTGGAACCTGGCCCAGGGCCAGGGTGCAGCGGAGATACATGATAATATTATAAGTGAAAAATACTTTAGGCCTAATCCCAAATGGGCACACTGCTAAAACAAAACACTGGAGTGAGAGATATGGGAGGAAGAGTAAAATAAACCTAGTGAAAAACAGGGGTGCGGTGGGATAGTAAGAGAACATTGCATCAACATCCGTGGTCCAGGATTATTCAACATCTTACCAGAAAATATCAGAAACACTGCTGGGACAAGTGTAAAAGTCTTCAAGAGGAAACTGGACAATTATCTCCAGCAAATGCCAGGTCAACCAGGCTGT
>NC_091372.1:5850199-5855199 GCF_038502225.1 Cherax quadricarinatus
GCAGCAGCAGCAGCAGCAGCAGCAGCAGTAGCAGCAGCAGCAGCAGCAGCAGCAGCAGCAGCGGCAGCAGCAGCAGCAGCAGCAGCAGCAGCAGCAGCAGCGGCAGCAGCAGCAGCAGCAGCGGCAGCAGCAGCAGCAGCAGCGGCGGCAGCAGCAGCGGCAGCGGCAGTGGCAGCAGCAGCAGCAGCAGCAGCAGCAGCAGCAGCAGCAGAGGTAGTCTGGGGACAAAGAAAAAGAGAGAAAGGAACACTGGCGTTATTGCCAGCTCAGAAATGTTGCGTAGCTTACTGATGAGAACATTCCACTCACAATCAAAAAGTCTCGGGTTCAAGTCCTCGGCAAGTGGATAAGTTTCCTTAAACCCCTGCTGCCCTTGCTTCCCCAGCATGGAAAAATAGGTACCTTGTGTTAGGCGACTGTTGTGAGTCGCAGCCATCAGGAAAACGTGGAATGTTATATCTTGTGTAAGACAACTCCAGTCCTATTGGAATTTTGTATCCTGTGTAAGACAACTCCAGTCCTACTGGAATATTATATCCTGTGTAAGACAACTCCAGTCCTACTGGAATATTATATCCTGTGTAAGACAACTCCAGTCCTACTGGAATATTATATCCTGTGTAAGACAACTCCAGTCCTACTGGAATATTATATCCTGTGTAAGACAACTCCAGTCCTACTGGAATGTTATATGTTATGTAAGAGAACACTCCAGTCCTACTGGAATGTTATATCCAGTCCTAATTGTAGAATTGGAACAGTAACCACAGGAAGTGCATGTTGTATATCAGTGAGTATTCAACCCTGTTAAGATGATGAATTAGACACACTTGTAACATCTGGGTATCTTTACTTGAAGACGTTTCGCCATTTAGTGGCTTTACTGATAAAGCCACTGGATGGCGAAACGTCTACAAGTAAATATACCCAGATGTTGCATATGTCTAATTCATCACAGGAGGTACCATACACTAGCAATTGAAAGGAAACGAGCGAAATTTTAAAAGACCGACAGAAGACGACGTTTAGTTAGCAATCCACTAAATGAAAGCAGGGTAGAGAATGCAGATTTTTTTTTTCATCTGAAGGCCACGCAGACCCTATAACTCACCAGTTCCAGAGAATTCGAAAAAAAAAAAGAAATAGAAAACATGCTTACTTAGCACCTGGTTCTACTCGTGGAATACCAGTTATAATCACTAGCACGAGTACTAGTATTCTCTGGAGATCAACCAGGCTGTGATGGATATGTGGGGCAGCAGGCCTCCAGCAGCAACAGCCTGGTTGACCAGGCAAGCACCAGACGAGCCTGGCCTATGGCAGGGATCAGAGTAGATAAACTCTCGAAACTCTTCAAAGGTATCTAGTAAAATATCAGACTCTTCAAACGTGTATAAGAAAACACTCCAGAATCTGCTGGGGATATTTCAGTGTTAGGTAAAACATGCATATAGCTAATGATGTTAATTACAAAACATAAACATTGCACAATAAACTTGACGATTCATAACACAACAAGCATTAGTAAACATGGGGTGGTAATGTACCAGAGAACTACTGTCACCACCAGCACCAAGCATTAGTAAACATGGGGTGGTAATGTACCAGAGAACTACTGTTACCACCAACACCAAGCATTAGTAAACATGGGGTGGTAATGTACCAGAGAACTACTGTCACCACCAGCACCAAGCATTAGTAAACATGGGGTGGTAATGTACCAGGGAACTACTGTCACCACCAACACCAAGCATTAGTAAACATGGGGTGGTAATGTACCAGAGAACTACTGTCACCACCAACACCAAGCATTAGTAAACATGGGGTGGTAATGTACCAGGGAACTACTGTCACCACCAACACCAAGCATTAGTAAACATGGGGTGGTAATGTACCAGGGAACTACTGTCACCACCAACACCAAGCATTAGTAAACATGGGGTGGTAATGTACCAGAGAACTACTGTCACCACCAACACCAAGCATTAGTAAACATGGGGTGGTAATGTACCAGAGAACTACTGTCACCACCAACACCAAGCATTAGTAAACATGGGGTGGTAATGTACCAGAGAACTACTGTCACCACCAGCACCAAGCATTAGTAAACATGGGGTGGTAATGTACCAGGGAACTACTGTCACCACCAACACCAAGCATTAGTAAACACGGGGTGGTAATGTACCAGGGAACTACTGTCACCACCAACACCAAGCATTAGTAAACATGGGGTGGTAATGTACCAGAGAACTACTGTCACCACCAACACCAAGCATTAGTAAACATGGGGTGGTAATGTACCAGAGAACTACTGTCACCACCAACACCAAGCATTAGTAAACATGGGGTGGTAATGTACCAGGGAACTACTGTCACCACCAGCACCAAGCATTAGTAAACATGGGGTGGTAATGTACCAGAGAACTACTGTCACCACCAACACCAAGCATTAGTAAACATGGGGTGGTAATGTACCAGAGAACTACTGTTACACCAACACCAAGCATTAGTAAATATGGGGTGGTAATGTACCAGGGAACTACTGTCACCACCAACACCAAGCATTAGTAAACATGGGGTGGTAATGTACCAGAGAACTACTGTCACCACCAACACCAAGCATTAGTAAACATGGGGTGGTAATGTACCAGAGAACTACTGTCACCACCAACACCAAGCATTAGTAAACATGGGGTGGTAATGTACCAGAGAACTACTGTCACCACCAGCACCAAGCATTAGTAAACATGGGGTGGTAATGTACCAGGGAACTACTGTCACCACCAACACCAAGCATTAGTAAACATGGGGTGGTAATGTACCAGAGAACTACTGTCACCACCAGCACCAAGCATTAGTAAACATGGGGTGGTAATGTACCAGGGAACTACTGTCACCACCAACACCAAGCATTAGTAAACATGGGGTGGTAATGTACCAGGGAACTACTGTCACCACCAACACCAAGCATTAGTAAACATGGGGTGGTAATGTACCAGGGAACTACTGTCACCACCAACACCAAGCATTAGTAAACATGGGGTGATAATGTACCAGAGAACTACTGTCACCACCAACACCAAGCATTAGTAAACATGGGGTGGTAATGTACCAGAGAACTACTGTTACCACCAACACCAAGCATTAGTAAACATGGGGTGGTAATGTACCAGAGAACTACTGTCACCACCAACACCAAGCATTAGTAAACATGGGGTGGTAATGTACCAGAGAACTACTGTCACCACCAGCACCAAGCATTAGTAAACATGGGGTGGTAATGTACCAGAGAACTACTGTCACCACAAACACCAAGCATTAGTAAACATGGGGTGGTAATGTACCAGGGAACTACTGTCACCACCAACACCAAGCATTAGTAAACATGGGGTGGTAATGTACCAGAGAACTACTGTCACCACCAGCACCAAGCATTAGTAAACATGGGGTGATAATGTACCAGAGAACTACTGTCACCACCAACACCAAGCATTAGTAAACATGGGGTGGTAATGTACCAGAGAACTGTCACCACCAAAACCAAGCATTAGTAAACATGGGGTGATAATGTACCAGAGAACTACTGTCACCACCAGCACCAAGCATTAGTAAACATGGGGTGGTAATGTACCAGAGAATTACTGTCACCACCAACACCAAGCATTAGTAAACATGGGGTGGTAATGTACCAGGGAACTACTGTCACCACCAGCACCAAGCATTAGTAAACATGGGGTGGTAATGTACCAGGGAACTACTGTCACCACCAGCACCAAGCATTAGTAAACATGGGGTGGTAATGTACCAGGGAACTACTGTCACCACCAACACCAAGCATTAGTAAACATGGGGTGGTAATGTACCAGGGAACTACTGTCACCACCAACACCAAGCATTAGTAAACATGGGGTGATAATGTACCAGAGAACTACTGTCACCACCAACACCAAGCATTAGTAAACATGGGGTGGTAATGTACCAGGGAACTACTGTCACCACCAACACCAAGCATTAGTAAACATGGGGTGGTAATGTACCAGAGAACTACTGTTACCACCAACACCAAGCATTAGTAAACATGGGGTGGTAATGTACCAGAGAACTACTGTCACCACCAACACCAAGCATTAGTAAACATGGGGTGGTAATGTACCAGAGAACTACTGTCACCACCAACACCAAGCATTAGTAAACATGGGGTGATAATGTACCAGGGAACTACTGTCACCACCAACACCAAGCATTAGTAAACATGGGGTGATAATGTACCAGGGAACTACTGTCACCACCAACACCAAGCATTAGTAAACATGGGGTGATAATGTACCAGGGAACTACTGTCACCACCAACACCAAGCATTAGTAAACATGGGGTGATAATGTACCAGGGAACTACTGTCACCACCAACACCAAGCATTAGTAAACATGGGGTGATAATGTACCAAGGAAATACTGTCACCACCATCACCTGCCACATGTCTGCCAGGAAAAATGGGAGAACGGAAAGGAAAAGGGTAGAGAGAACACGAATAACAGAGAGCTAGGGAGGGATGCATCTGGGGCCAAGGTGTCTAGCGGGAGTAACCAAACTGACACCACTATTACCATAACTACTACCACCACCTGTACTAATTATCTAATGCACACATGCAAGTCATGCACACATCAACATGCACACCACCTCACCATCACAGATAAAAGCTATGTAAACAAGTTAAACTAGAATGAAAAATTAAATTGCAAGGGATAATACTGAGTCTATTCCTGAAGTTACTACATAATGATCCCTGTGGAGTCTAGTCTCCCAAGTATATATGTTGCATATTTATAAGACAGGATGGTAGTGCCTCGCGGATTATTGTCTACCAACCTACTATCTGTGTTTCACACTTACGACAGGATGGTAGCACCTCCTTGGATGGTTGTTGTCTACCAACCTATTACCTGTGTTTCACACTCACGACAGGATGGTAGTACCTCCCTGGATGGTTGTCTACCA
>NC_091372.1:5860199-5907699 GCF_038502225.1 Cherax quadricarinatus
CAAGGGTCATAAAGGCCGCGTGTCACTTGCTCAACACCAGTCAAAAATACTTTGATACCTAAAATAATAAATAAATACACCTGACAGTGTATGTGTAGTCTGTATCCACAACCATGTCAGTGTATGTCGCGTATGTACCCACTACCCTGTCAGTGTATGCCTAGTCTGTATCCAATACCCTGTCAGTGTATGTCGCGTCTGTACCCACTACCCTGTCAGTGTATGCCTAGTCTGTACCCAATACCCTGTCAGTGTATGTCTCATCTGTACCCACTACCCTGTCAGTGTATGTCTAGTCTGTAACCACTACCCTGCCCACACTTCACTACGCCCACTACCCCCATCACCGACACCCACTACCACCCCAAACACTGGTTCACCTTCCAACACCAAGCATCATCATGCGTATCACGTGATCTTTGATGAATGATCCTGTGTGTGTGTGTACTTACTTAATTGTGGTTGCAGGGGTCGATTCATAGCTCCTGGCCCCGACTCTTTACTGGCTGCTACTGGGCCACTCCTGCTCTTTGAGCTTTATTATACGTCAACTTAAAGCTGTGTATGAATCCTGCCTCCACCTCACTTTCCAGACTATTCCACTGTCTGACAACTATGTGACTGAAGAAATACTTCCTAACATCTCTGTGACTCATCTGTGTCTTCAGCATCTAATTGTGACTCCTTGTTGCTGTGTTCCATCTCTGGAACATTTAATCTCTGTCCACCTTGTCGATTCCTCTCAGTATTTTGTGTGTTTTCATATGTATTTTGTGTGTGTGTGTGTGTGTGTGTGTGTGTTAGTTACCATTTGGTCCAAGGCACATGTCGATTAGACACTTGGCCTGTTCTATGTGCATGCATGTGTGTGTATGTGTGTGTTAGTTACCATTTGGTGTGTGTGTGTGTGTGTGTGTGTGTGTGTGTGTGTGTGTGTGTGTGTGTGTGTATGTGTGTGTGTATGTGTGTGTGTGTGTGTGTGTGTGTGTGTGTGTGTGTGTGTGTGTGTGTGTGTGTGTGTGTGTGTGTGTGTGTGTGTGTGTGTGTGTGTGTGTGTGTTTATGAGTGTGAGTGTGTGTGTAGAGGTGGGAAGTCTTGCCTTGTTTAGTACACTGTGAAGTGGGAGGTCAGGTCCTTCCCAAATCCAGCCGCTCCCACCAGCAGAGGTTGTCGAAGCCGACCTCAGGTCTGCACCAAGACACCCCCGTGCTGCAGCGTCTGACAGATTGAACACCAAAATGGTACAAAATACCGACAGGTTGCTAGGCAAGACACACATGCAACAGTTCGGCATCTCTACCCCGAAACGCCTCGCCTACACAGCAGGCTTCTTCAGTCGAGTACAGAAAAGTTGATAGAAGCAGAAGAGACTTGAAGACGATGTAATCAGTCCATCACCCTTAAAGAAGCCTACTGTGTAGGCGAAACGCCTCGAAACAAAGACACCCAACTGCTGCACATGTGTCCCACCCAACAACCCGTCGGTACTCTATACCACTTCAATGTTCAATCCGTCAGACACCGCAACACAAGGGTACCCCGGCACAGACCCGAAATCAACTTCGACAACCCCCACCAGCGAGAACGGCCGGACTTGAGAAGGACCTGACCTCCCAACATCTGCGTTCTACTAGTGACCTACGTCTCACACTGGGAAGTGTTATCTTCACAACATACTCAAGTGTTGTAACGTTCACAACCTGAGAGAGATGACCTGACTGACCTTGGCTGTGTTTTAACCTCTCATCAAATGACTTCACTTCGATTTTCCTCCCTCCTCTTAATCCAGAAGAGATGTGGTCTGAGGACAGGAACTTCGTCTAGAACCGGGCCACAGAAAGTGTGACCTCTGGACTTCACTACAGGTTTAAACCTCGCCTAGTTTTATTCAGATTTACCTCTACGTAACCAAGGGCAGCAGGTGTTAAGAAAGTTACCCACACTGGGAGAAATACCTGTCAACGTTAGCAAATTTACTCACACAGTTGTCTTTGTGAGGGTAATAACAACATAAGAATGAAGGGACACTGAAGCAGGACTATGTGTATGTGTGTGTGTGTGTGTGTGTGTGTGTGTGTGTGTGTGTGTGTGTGTGTGTGTGTGTGTGTGTGTGTGTGTGTGTGTGTGTTTGCGTGCGTGTGTACGTACCCCTTCCACTACCCCAAGGATTCACTCCACATCCTGCATCTCCTCCCTCACTTCTCTTCAACTTTATCCACCACATCGTCTTCACTACCACACCTTTAATTAGCTCCTCCTCCTCCAGGAAGCCCTCACCCACTGTGTGTACTCACCTATATGTGGCTGCAGGGGTCGAGTCTCTGCTTCTGGCCCCGCCCCTCAACTTCCCGCTTGCCAGATCCACTCCATACTAGAATGGTGGGCCCTCTTATACCCGCACTTAAAACTATACATGAAGACTGCCTTCAACACCTCTCGTCGAGGTCATTTCTCTTCATGATAACCCTATGAGTAAAGAAACACTCCCTCACATCCTTGTCGCTCACCTCTCTAACGTTCAGATGTGCCCCCTGAGTACCTGTTTCACGCCTTTCCTCTGAATATTTTGTATGTTCTTATCATGTCTTCCCTGGTTCTTAAATTCCCCAAAGCTCACATACACTCCTTGGGACTGGAATTAGTCTCGCTGCACTTTCTCTGGTTTCTTAAAAATTTTTTCAGATGTGGGTTGTATGCCCATACCGCATACGCCTAGATGAGTCTGATATATGTTGTATAACGGGTCCTGAATAAATCTTAAGGGTTGTCAGGCGAGCATTGGTCGCAGAGGTTATTCAATTAACGTTAGCCTCTGGTGATATGTTAGGCAGTATGCTTACCGCCAGGACTTCCAGCAGAGGTTGGTAGGCCAATATTTGCCATCATTAAACCCGTGCTGGTTACTGTCTATTAGGCCATTTTGCTTCAAGTGCTCTACTACTCTCCTATTTATCTTCCCTATTACCTAGCACAGTATGAATGTAGTTCAAAGCTTTTTGCTCGTCTCCTTCCTTAAACACTACGATCACATTCACTGTATTCCAAGAATCTGGCAACTGTCCCGTGTCCATTGGTTTGTTGTATGACATATATAGTGATTCAGAGAGTGCTTCTGCTCCCTCTCGCAAAATCTGAGGTGAGGGGGGATGGTTATGTAGATATGTCTACTCACCTAATTGTGGTTGCAGGGGTCGAGACTCAGATCCTGGCCCCGCCTCTTCACTGAGTGCTACTAGGTCCTCTCTCTCCTTGCTCCATGAGCTTTATTATACCTCATCTTGAAGCTATGTATGGTTCCTGCCTCCACTACCTCACTTTCTAGGCTGTGTGTGTGTGTGTGTGTGTGTGTGTGTGTGTGTGTGTGTGTGTGTGTGTGTGTGTGTGTGTGTGTGTGTGTGTACTCACCTAGTTGTACTCACCTAGTTGAGGTTGCAGGGGTCGAGTCCGAGCTCCTGGCCCCGCCTCTTCACTGATCGCTACTAGGTCACTCTCCCTGAACCGTGAGCTTTATCATACCTCTGCTTAAAGCTATGTATGGATCCTACCTCCACTACATCGCTTCCCAAACTATTCCACTTACTGACTACTCTGTGGCTGAAGAAATATTTCCTAACATCCCTGTGATTCATCTGTGTCTTCAACTTCCAACTGTGTCCCCTTGTTACTGTGTCCAATCTCTGGAACATCCTGTCTTTGTCCACCTTGTCAATTCCTCTCAGTATTTTGTGTGTGTGTGTGTGTGTGTGTGTGTGTGTGTGTGTGTGTGTGTGTGTGTGTGAGAGAGAGAGAGAGAGAGAGAGAGAGAGAGAGAGAGAGAGAGAGAGAGAGAGAGAGAGAGAGAGAGAGAGAGAGAGAGAGAGAGAGTTCTTTCAAAGACTACCACCTCTGGGAGCACCATCACCCCAGATAGCATACAACCTCCCCTGCTGAACTAGACCAAGTGGCGCCGTCTGCCTAACTTGACATGGACCAACGATTTACAATAATCGCAATATGTTAAACTTAACATCAATAAACGTACATATTAATACTAGACAGATAACAGTACACATTAAATATGAAGGGAACAACCTGACTGGTCAGAGACCGAATCCGATTAGTGGACGGAAGATCAAGCCTCAATTGTTAATTTCCTTGAATTATCAACATGACCATTTATTATTATTATTATTATTACCATTATTACTGTTGTTGTGATGCGGTATACCTGATAGGGTCACTCAGCATAAGGACTGGTGGAGGCTGGAGTCTGCGTCGGCTAATCCTGAGAAACACACATGTACTTTACTGTACTTACTAACTCATCTCTTGGAGCACCGTGATGTAGCAGTGTGTGTGATGGTGTTATTGCACAGTAGTAGTGTCATCATCATGCAGTAAGTGTCGGACCTACATGACAGTAGTAGTGTCATCATGATGCAGTAAGTGCCAGACCTACATGACGCAGTAGTAGTGTCATCGTGAGGCAGTAAGTAGCAGACCTACATGACACAGTAGCAATGTCATCATGAGGCAGTAAGTAGCAGACCTACATGACGCAGTAGCAGTGTCATCATGAGGCAGTAAGTAGCAGACCTACATGACGCAGTAGCAGTGTCATCATGATGCAGTAAGTGCCAGACCTACATGACGCAGCAGTAGTGTCATCATGAGGCAGTAAGTAGCAGACCTACATGACGCAGTAGCAGTGTCATCATGAGGCAGTAAGTAGCAGACCTACATGACGCAGTAGCAGTGTCATCATGAGGCAGTAAGTAGCAGACCTACATGACGCAGTAGCAGTGTCATCATGAGGCAGTAAGTAGCAGACCTACATGACGCAGTAGCAGTGTCATCATGAGGCAGTAAGTAGCAGACCTACATGACACAGTAGCAGTGTCATCATGAGGCAGTAAGTAGCAGACCTACATGACACAGTAGCAGTGTCATCATGAGGCAGTAAGTAGCAGACCTACATGACACAGTAGTAGTGTCATCATGAGGCAGTAAGTAGCAGACCTACATGACACAGTAGCAATGTCATCATGAGGCAGTAAGTAGCAGACCTACATGACACAGTAGCAGTGTCATCATGAGGCAGTAAGTAGCAGACCTACATGACGCAGTAGCAGTGTCATCATGAGGCAGTAAGTAGCAGACCTACATGACACAGTAGCAGTGTCATCATGAGGCAGTAAGTAGCAGACCTACATGACACAGTAGCAGTGTCATCATGAGGCAGTAAGTAGCAGACCTACATGACGCAGTAGCAGTGTCATCATGAGGCAGTAAGTAGCAGACCTACATGACGCAGTAGCAGTGTCATCATGAGGCAGTAAGTAGCAGACCTACATGACACAGTAGCAGTGTCATCATGAGGCAGTAAGTAGCAGACCTACATGACACAGTAGCAGTGTCATCATGAGGCAGTAAGTAGCAGACCTACATGACACAGTAGCAGTGTCATCATGAGGCAGTAAGTAGCAGACCTACATGACGCAGTAGCAGTGTCATCATGAGGCAGTAAGTAGCAGACCTACATGACACAGTAGCAGTGTCATCATGAGGCGGTAAGTAGCAGACCTACATGACGCAGTAGCAGTGTCATCATGAGGCGGTAAGTAGCAGACCTACATGACACAGTAGCAGTGTCATCATGAGGCGGTAAGTAGGAGACCTACATGACGCAGTAGCAGTGTCATCATGAGGCGGTAAGTAGCAGACCTACATGACGCAGTAGCAGTGTCATCATGAGGCAGTAAGTAGCAGACCTACATGACGCAGTAGCAGTGTCATCATGAGGCGGTAAGTAGCAGACCTACATGACACAGTAGCAGTGTCATCATGAGGCGGTAAGTAGCAGACCTACATGACACAGTAGCAGTGTCATCATGAGGCAGTAAGTAGCAGACCTACATGACACAGTAGCAGTGTCATCATGAGGCAGTAAGTAGCAGACCTACATGACACAGTAGCAGTGTCATCATGAGGCAGTAAGTAGCAGACCTACATGACGCAGTAGCAGTGTCATCATGAGGCAATAAGTAGCAGACCTACATGACACAGTAGCAGTGTCATCATGAGGCAGTAAGTAGCAGACCTACATGACGCAGTAGCAGTGTCATCATGAGGCAGTAAGTAGCAGACCTACATGACGCAGTAGCAGTGTCATCATGAGGCAGTAAGTAGCAGACCTACATGACGCAGTAGCAGTGTCATCATGAGGCAGTAAGTAGCAGACCTACATGACGCAGTAGCAGTGTCATCATGAGGCGGTAAGTCGCAGACCTACATGACACAGTAGCAGTGTCATCATGAGGCGGTAAGTAGCAGACCTACATGACGCAGTAGCAGTGTCATCATGAGGCGGTAAGTAGCAGACCTACATGACACAGTAGCAGTGTCATCATGGGGCAGTAAGTAGCAGACCTACATGGCACAGTAGCAGTGTCATCATGAGGCAGTAAGTAGCAGACCTACATGACACAGTAGCAGTGTCATCATGAGGCAGTAAGTAGCAGACCTACATGACACAGTAGCAGTGTCATCATGAGGCAGTAAGTAGCAGACCTACATGACGCAGTAGCAGTGTCATCATGAGGCGGTAAGTCGCAGACCTACATGACACAGTAGCAGTGTCATCATGAGGCGGTAAGTAGCAGACCTACATGACGCAGTAGCAGTGTCATCATGAGGCAGTAAGTAGCAGACCTACATGACACAGTAGCAGTGTCATCATGAGGCAGGAAGTAGCAGACCTACATGGCACAGTAGCAGTGTCATCATGAGGCAGTAAGTAGCAGACCTACATGACACAGTAGCAGTGTCATCATGAGGCAGTAAGTAGCAGACCTACATGACGCAGTAGCAGTGTCATCATGAGGCAGTAAGTAGCAGACCTACATGACGCAGTAGCAGTGTCATCATGAGGCAGTAAGTAGCAGACCTACATGACGCAGTAGCAGTGTCATCATGAGGCAGTAAGTAGCAGACCTACATGACGCAGTAGCAGTGTCATCATGAGGCAGTAAGTAGCAGACCTACATGACACAGTAGCAGTGTCATCATGAGGCAGTAAGTAGCAGACCTACATGACGCAGTAGCAGTGTCATCATGAGGCAGTAAGTAGCAGACCTACATGACGCAGTAGCAGTGTCATCATGAGGCAGTAAGTAGCAGACCTACATGACGCAGTAGCAGTGTCATCATGAGGCAGTAAGTAGCAGACCTACATGACACAGTAGCAGTGTCATCATGAGGCAGTAAGTAGCAGACCTACATGACGCAGTAGCAGTGTCATCATGAGGCAGTAAGTAGCAGACCTACATGACGCAGTAGCAGTGTCATCATGAGGCAGTAAGTAGCAGACCTACATGACACAGTAGCAGTGTCATCATGAGGCAGTAAGTAGCAGACCTACATGACGCAGTAGCAGTGTCATCATGAGGCAGTAAGTGGCAGACCTACATGACACAGTAGCAGTGTCATCATGAGGCAGTAAGTGGCAAACCTACATGACGCAGTAGCAGTGTCATCATGAGGCAGTAAGTGGCAAACCTACATGACACAGTAGCAGTGTCATCATGAGGCAGTAAGTAGCAGACCTACATGACGCAGTAGCAGTGTCATCATGAGGCAGTAAGTAGCAGACCTACATGACGCAGTAGCAGTGTCATCATGAGGCGGTAAGTAGCAGACCTACATGACGCAGTAGCAGTGTCATCATGAGGCAGTAAGTAGCAGACCTACATGACACAGTAGCAGTGTCATCATGAGGCAGTAAGTAGCAGACCTACATGACGCAGTAGCAGTGTCATCATGAGGCAGTAAGTAGCAGACCTACATGACGCAGTAGCAGTGTCATCATGAGGCGGTAAGTAGCAGACCTACATGACGCAGTAGCAGTGTCATCATGAGGCAGTAAGTAGCAGACCTACATGACACAGTAGCAGTGTCATCATGAGGCAGTAAGTAGTAGACCTACATGACACAGTAGCAGTGTCATCATGAAGCAGTAAGTAGCAGACCTACATGACGCAGTAGCAGTGTCATCATGAGGCAGTAAGTGGCAGACCTACATGACACAGTAGCAGTGTCATCATGAGGCAGTAAGTGGCTAACCTACATGACGCAGTAGCAGTGTCACCATGAGGCAGTAAGTGGCAAACCTACATGGTAGTCACGTCAAGAGCCCATCATTAAGCACTTGCTGCGGCTGGTTCTCAAGTGTCTCAGTGCCGCCTTTATCATGTACCAAGATGGGTCAGCAGAGTTAATGGAGAGCACAGCTTCAACTGTAATTAATCCTACATTCATGCATCCTGTCACGAAGTGTGAGCAAGTATTTTGTATTTGCTTGTAACATATAAAATAAAAATCGTACATAATGTATACCCAAATATACTCCTGGTAATTATTTTAGAGGCTACTGTAGTTACTAGGCCTTTTATCTCCACATGCTCTTGTGCTACAGCTCACAGGATGGATTTGGTGTGCACAATAAACTGGCTAGGTTATTGTGCACACCCCTTATCCATCCTGTTAACTATAACACAAACGATAGAAACAGCGTCCTAGAGTTGACGTGTAGTCACTTCCGGAGGTCACCGTCCTCCGAGGCCCGGTCCCAGACCCGGCCTCCTCCTAGTTGCTGTCTTCATCAACCAAGCTATGGTTCAAACTATTTAACTATCGTATAGAATCGAGTAACATGATCATACTGAGGTAACTAAAGATGAATAAAATCCACATTACGATGTAACAACTCACAACACACAGAGAAGAAACTGTAGACAAAACTTGAAATGCTGTCTAAACGTTCCTCTTGAAAGTGTGGTTTAGTTGTCAACAGATGTATCCCCATTTTGCTTAATTAAAATGTGTGGAGTGTGAGGTTGTGAGTTGAGTCGCAGCGCAATGGAGTGTCGGGTTTACAACTTGCTACAAGGATCACCTTGTTCACGGGTTGCCAGGGCCTGCCTCTCCTGGTGACGCCATCTACCCTCCACCTTCCACACCTAGATTTTATTTAGGTTTCCTTTTACGATGGTCTTGAGAGAACACAGATGTTCTGATGAGACACTTGTGCAACATTTGGGTATCTTGAAAAAGCTTCGCCAGCCAGTGGCTTCTTCAGTCCAATGCAGAGAAAGGTGGAAGACGAGGAAGAGTTCGAAGTAATCAGTCCCTCAGCCTGGACTGAACACATCGACTCCAGGCTGAGGCGCGGCCTGGTCATAGACCAGACGACGGGGGGCGTTGATCCCCCCGAAAACCGTCCAGGTATACCACAAATTCCTCCTCATCTTGCGCCTTTCTCTATATTGGACTGAAGAAGCCACTGGGTGGCGAAACGTTTCCACAGTGAAGATACCCAAACGTTGCACAAGGGTCGTTTACCACATAAAAGATAAATTTGACTTAGGATAACTAAATATGCCAAACAATGTGTGTGGTACATCCACTGGCGTCACAGGTACAGTGGTACATCCACTGGCGTCACAGGTACAGTGGTACATCCACTGGCGTCACAGGTACAGTGGTACATCCACTGGCGTCACAGGTACAGTGGTACATCCACTGGCGTCACAGGTACAGTGGTACATCCACTGGCGTCACAGGTACAGTGGTACATCCACTGGCGTCACAGGTACAGTGGTACATCCACTGGCGTCACAGGTACAGTGGTACATCCACTGGCGTCACAGGTACAGTGGTACATCCACTGGCGTCACAGGTACAGTGGTACATCCACTGGCGTCACAGGTACAGTGGTACATCCACTGGCGTCACAGGTACAGTGGTACATCCACTGGCGTCACAGGTACAGTGGTACATCCACTGGCGTCACAGGTACAGTGGTACATCCACTGGCGTCACAGGTACAGTGGTACATCCACTGGCGTCACAGGTACAGTGGTACATCCACTGGCGTCACAGGTACAGTGGTACATCCACTGGCGTCACAGGTACAGTGGTACATCCACTGGCGTCACAGGTACAGTGGTACATCCACTGGCGTCACAGGTACAGTGGTACATCCACTGGCGTCACAGGTACAGTGGTACATCCACTGGCGTCACAGGTACAGTGGAACATCCACTGGCGTCACAGGTACAGTGGTACATCCACTGGCGTCACAGGTACAGTGGTACATCCACTGGCGTCACAGGTACAGTGGTACATCCACTGGCGTCACAGGTACAGTGGTACATCCACTGGCGTCACAGGTACAGTGGTACATCCACTGGCGTCACAGGTACAAGTTTTACCTTGGTAAATGAACCATTGTGTCTCTTTATTCAATTATTCTAGGTTCAAGGTTACCTAATTTACTGTATAAAGTCCTTGAATATTACTAGTAGAAGAACACTAAACAAATACCCAAGATAAATACACTGTGTTATCTATCAGAGTGCGCATCTTAATAGACTGTCTTATCTATCAGAGTATGCATCTTAATAGACTGTCTTATCTATCAGAGTATGCATCTTAATAGACTGTGCTATCTATCAGAGTGCGCATCTTAATAGACTGTCTTATCTATCAGAGTATGCATCTTAATAGACTGTCTTATCTATCAGAGTATGCATCTTAATAGACTGTGTTATCTATCAGAGTGCGCATCTTAATAGACTGTGTTATCTATCAGAGTGCGCATCTTAATAGACTGTGTTATCTATCAGAGTGCGCATCTTAATAGACTGTGTTATCTATCAGAGTATGTATCTTAATAGACTGTGTTATCTATCAGAGTATGCATCTTAATAGACTGTGCTATCTATCAGAGTATGCATCTTAATAAACTGTGTTATCTATCAGAGTATGCATCTTAATAGACTGTGTTATCTATCAGAGTATGTATCTTAATAGACTGTGTTATCTATCAGAGTATGCATCTTAATAGACTGTGTTATCTATCAGAGTATGCATCTTAATAGACTGTGTTATCTATCAGAGTATGCATCTTAATAGACTGTGTTATCTATCAGAGTACGCATCTTAATAGACTGTGCTATCTATCAGAGTAAGCATCTTAATAGACTGTGCTATCTATCAGAGTACGCATCTTAATACTGTGCTATCTATCAGAGTACGCATCTTAATAGACTGTGCTATCAGAGTACGCATCTTAATAGACTGTGCTATCTATCAGAGTACGCATCTTAATATACTGTGCTATCTATCAGAGTACGCATCTTAATAGACTGTGCTATCTATCAGAGTACGCATCTTAATATACTGTGCTATCTATCAGAGTACGCATCTTAATAGACTGTGCTATCTATCAGAGTATGCATCTTAATAGACTGTGCTATCTATCAGAGTATGCATCTTAATAGACTGTGTTATCTATCAGAGTACGCATCTTAATAGACTGTGCTATCAGAGTATGCATCTTAATAGACTGTGTTATCTATCAGAGTGCGCATCTTAATAGACTGTGTTATCTATCAGAGTATGCATCTTAATAGACTGTGCTATCTATCAGAGTATGCATCTTAATAGACTGTGCTATCTCTCAGAGTATGCATCTTAATAGACTGTGCTATCTATCAGAGTATGCATCTTAATAGACTGTGCTATCTATCAGAGTATGCATCTTAATAGACTGTGCTATCTCTCAGAGTATGCATCTTAATAGACTGTGCTATCTATCAGAGTACGCATCTTAATAGACTGTGTTATCTATCAGAGTACGTATCTTAATACTGTGCTATCTATCAGAGTATGCATCTTAATAGACTGTGCTATCTATCAGAGTATGCATCTTAATAGACTGTGCTATCTCTCAGAGTATGCATCTTAATAGACTGTGCTATCTATCAGAGTACGCATCTTAATAGACTGTGTTATCTATCAGAGTACGTATCTTAATACTGTGCTATCTATCAGAGTATGCATCTTAATAGACTGTGCTATCTATCAGAGTACGCATCTTAATAGACTGTGCTATCTATCAGAGTACGCATCTTAATAGACTGTGCTATCTATCAGAGTACGCATCTTAATAGACTGTGCTATCTATCAGAGTATGCATCTTAATAGACTGTGCTATCTATCAGAGTACGCATCTTAATAGACTGTGCTATCTATCAGAGTACGCATCTTAATAGACTGTGTTATCTATCAGAGTACGTATCTTAATAGACTGTGCTATCTATCAGAGTACGCATCTTAATAGACTGTGCTATCTATCAGAGTACGCATCTTAATAGACTGTGCTATCTATCAGAGTATGCATCTTAATAGACTGTGCTATCTATCAGAGTACGCATCTTAATAGACTGTGCTATCTATCAGAGTATGCATCTTAATAGACTGTGCTATCTATCAGAGTACGCATCTTAATAGACTGTGCTATCTATCAGAGTATGCATCTTAATAGACTGTGCTATCTATCAGAGTACGCATCTTAATAGACTGTGCTATCTATCAGAGTATGCATCTTAATAGACTGTGCTATCTATCAGAGTATGCATCTTAATAGACTGTGCTATCTATCAGAGTACGCATCTTAATAGACAGTGCTATCTATCAGAGTACGCATCTTAATAGACCGTGCTATCTATCAGAGTATGCATCTTAATAGACCGTGCTATCTATCAGAGTATGCATCTTAATAGACCGTACTATCTATCAGAGTATGCATCTTAATAGACTGTGCTATCTATCATAATACGCATCTTAATAGACTGTGCTATCTATCAGAGTGCGCATCTTAATAGACTGTGCTATCAGAGTACGCATCTTAATAGACTGTGCTATCTATCAGAGTACGTATCTTAATATACTGTGCTATCTATCAGAGTACGTATCTTGTTATACTGTGCTATCTATCAGAGTACGTATCTTAATATACTGTGCTATCTATCAGAGTACGTATCTTAATATACTGTGCTATCTATAAGAGTACGTATCTTGTTATACTGTGCTATCTATCAGAGTACGTATCTTAATATACTGTGCTATCTATCAGAGTACGTATCTTAATATACTGTGCTATCAGAGTACGTATCTTGTTATACTGTGCTATCTATCAGAGTACGTATCTTAATATACTGTGCTATCAGAGTACGTATCTTGTTATACTGTGCTATCTATCAGATTACGTATCTTAATAGACTGTGCTATCTATCAGAGTACGAGGATTATAGTGTAGTCCCAGACCTGCAGAAACTGACAACACACCTCCAAACATTCCTATCCAACCAAAAGTAAAATTGTGCAAATACTATGGGGCATCTGTAAGCATGGAATATCAGAAAAAAAATGGGACATGCAGATGTAATATACACAGACTTTGCAAAAGCGTTTGACAAGTGCGATCATGGCGTAATAGCGCACAAAATACGTGCTAAAGGAATAACTGGGAAAGTGGGGAGATGGCTCTTCAACTTCCTAACCAATCGAACACAAAGGGTAGTGGTCAACAGAGTTAAAACGGAGGCTGCCATAGTGAAGAGCTCTATTCCACAAGGCACAGTACTCGCCCCCATCCTGTTTCTCATCCTCATATCAGACATAGACAGAGATGTAATCCACAGCACCGTATCATCCTTTGCAGACGATACTAGGATCTGCATGAGGCTGTCATCTATTGAGGACACGGTTAACCTCCAAGTTTTCCAGTGGGCAGCGGAAAACAATATGATGTTCAATAAGGACAAATTCCAACTACTCCGTTATGGAAAACTGGAGGAGATAATAACTAGAACAGAGTATACAACAGACTCTGGCCATACAATAGAGCGGAAAAATAATGTAAGGGACCTGGGAGTAGTAATGTCTGAGGATCTCACTTTCAAGGATTACAACAGTGCCACGATCACAAGTGCAAAGAAAATGATAGGATGGATAATGAGAACTTTCAAAACGAGAGATGCCAAGCCAATGATGATCCTTTTCAAATCACCTGTCCTCTCTAGGCTGGAATACTGCTGTACATTAACATCTCCGTTCAAAGCAGGTGAAATTGCAGATCTAAAGAGTGTACAGAGAACCTTTACTGCAGGTATAAGTTCTGTCAAGCACCTTAATTCCTGGGAACGCTTGGAAGCACTTGACTTGTACTCGTTGGAACGCAGGAGGGAGAGAGATATCATAATTTACACTTGGAAAATCCTGGAAGGAATGGTTACCTGGAGGTTACCTGGAGGTTATTCCGGGGATCAACGCCCCCGCGGCCCGGTCCATGACCAGGACTCCCGATGGATCAGGGCCTGATCAACTAGGCTGTTACTGCTGGCCGCACGCAGTCCGACGTACGAGCCACAGCCCGGCTGATCCGGCACTGACTTTAGGTATCTGTCCAGCTCTCTCTTGAAGGCAGCCAGGGGTTTATTGGCAATTCCCCTAATGCTTGATGGGAGGCTGTTGAACAGTTTTGGGCCCCGGACACTTATGGTGTTTTCTCTTAGTGTACCAATGGCGCCACTACTTTTTATTGGCGGCATTTTGCATCGCCTGCCCAGTCTTTTACTTTCGTAGGGAGTGATTTCTGTGTGCAGATTTGGGACCATTCCTTCCAAGATTTTCCAAGTGTAGATTATGATATATCTCTCCCTCCTGCGTTCCAACGAGTACAAGTCAAGTGCTTCCAAGCGTTCCCAGTAGTTAAGGTGCTTGACAGAACTTATACGTGCAGTAAAGGATCTCTGTACACTCTCTAGATCTGCGATTTCACCTGCTTTGTATGGAGATGTTAATGTACAGCAGTATTCCAGCCTAGAGAGAACAAGTGATTTGAAAAGGATCATCATGGGCTTGGCATCTCTCGTTTTGAAAGTTCTCATTATCCATCCTATCATTTTCTTTGCACGTGCGATCGTGGCACTGTTGTGATCCTTGAAAGTGAGATCCTCAGACATTACTACTCCCAGGTCCCTTACATTATTTTTCCGCTCTATTGTATGGCCGGAGTCAGTAGTATACTCTGTTCTAGTTATTATCTCCTCCAGTTTTCCATAACGGAGTAGTTGGAATTTGTCCTCATTGAACATCATATTGTTTACCGTTGCCCACTGGAAAACTTTGTTTATATCTTCTTGGAGGTTAACCGCGTCCTCAGCAGATGACAGCCTCATGCAGATCCTAGTATCATCCGCAAAGGATGATACGGTGCTGTGGTGTATATCTTTGTTTATGTCTGATATGAGGATAAGGAATAAGATGGGGGCGAGTACTGTGCCTTGTGGAACAGAGCTCTTCATTATGGCAGCCTCCGATTTAACTCTGTTGACCACTACTCTTTGTGTTCGATTTGTTAGGAAGTTGAAGATCCATCTCCCCACTTTCCCAGTTATTCCTTTAGCACGTATTTTATGGGCTATTACGCCATGATCGCATTTGTCAAATGCCGAATCTGCTCACAGAAATCACTCCCTACGAAAGTAAAAGACTGGGCAGGCGATGCAAAATACCCACAATTAAAAGTAGGGGCGCCATTAGTACACTTAGAGAAAATACCGTAAGTGTCTGGGGTCCAAGACTGTTCAATAGCCTCCCACCAAGCATAAGGGGAATTACCAATAGGCCCCTGGTTGCTTCAAGTCAGTAGCGGATCAACCGGGCTGTGGTTCGTACGTTGAACTACGTGCGACCAGCAGTAACAGCCTGGTTGATCAGGCCCTGATCCACCGGGAGGCATGGTCGTGGAGCGGGCCGCGGAGGAGTTGATCCCCGGAATAACCTCCAGGTAGACTCATCTTAATAGACTGCTATCTATAAGAGTACGCATCTTAATAGACTTTGCTTTCTATCAGAGTACGTATCTAAATATACTGTGCTATCTATCAGAGTACGTATCTTAATATACTGTGCTATCTATCAGAGTACCTATCTTAATATACTGTGCTATCTATCAAAGTACCTATCTTAATATACTGTGCTATCAGAGTACGTATCTTAATATACTGTGCTATCTATCAGAGTACCTATCTTAATATACTGTGCTATCTATCAGAGTACGTATCTTAATATACTGTGCTATCTATCAGAGTACCTATCTTAATATACTGTGCTATCTATCAGAGTACCTATCTTAATATACTGTGCTATCTATCAGAGTACGTATCTTAATATACTGTGCTATCTATCAGAGTACGTATCTTAATAGACTGTGCTATCTATCAGAGTACGTATCTTAATAGACTGTGCTATCTATCAGAGTACGTATCTTAATAGACTGTGCTATCTATCAGAGTACCTATCTTAATATACTGTGCTATCTATCATAGTATGTATCTTAATAGACTGTGCTATCTATCAAAGTACGTATCTTAATAGACTGTGCTATCTGAGCACGTATATTAATAGACTGTGCTATCTATCAGAGTACGTATCTTAATAGACTGTGCTATCTATCAGAGTACGCATCTTAATAGACTGTGCTATCTATCAGAGTACGTATCTTAATAGACTGTGCTATCTATCAGAGTACCTATCTTAATATACTGTGCTATCTATCAGAGTACGTATCTTAATAGACTGTGCTATCTATCAGAGTACGTATCTTAATAGACTGTGCTATCTATCAGAGTACGTATCTTAATATACTGTGCTATCTGAGTACGTATCTTAATAGACTGTGCTATCAGAGTACGTACCTTAATAGACTGTGCTATCTATCAGAGTATCTTAATAGACTGTGCTATGTATCAGAGTACGTATCTTAATAGACTGTGCTATGTATCAGAGTACGTATCTTAATAGACTGTGCTATGTATCAGAGTACGTATCTTAATAGACTGTGCTATGTATCAGAGTACGAATCTTAATAGACTGTGCTATGTATCAGAGTACGTATCTTAATAGACTGTGCTATGTATCAGAGTACGTATCTGAATATACTGTGCTATCTATCAGAGTACCTATCTTAATATACTGTGCTATATATCAGAGTACCTATCTTAATATACTATGTTATCTATCAGAGTACGTATCTTAATAGACTGTGCTATCTATCAGAGTACCTCTCTTAATACATACTGTACTATCTATCAGAGTACCTATCTTAATATACTATGCTATCTATCAGAGTACGTATCTTAATATACTGTGCTATCTATCAGAGTACCTATCTTAATATACTATGCTATCTATCAGAGTACGTATCTTAATATACTGTGCTATCTATCAGAGTACCTATCTTAATATACTGTGCTATCTATCAGAGTACGTATCTTAATATACTGTGCTATCAGAGTACGTATCTTAATATACTGTGCTATCAGAGTACCTATCTTAATATACTGTGCTATCTATCAGAGTACGTATCTTAATATACTGTGCTATCTATCAGAGTACCTATCTTAATATACTGTGCTATCTATCAGAGTACCTATCTTAATATACTGTGCTATCTATCAGAGTACGTATCTTAATATACTGTGCTATCTATCAGAGTACGTATCTTAATAGATTGTGCTATCTATCAGAGTACGTATCTTAATAGACTGTGCTATCTATCAGAGTACGTATCTTAATAGACTGTGCTATCTATCAGAGTACCTATCTTAATATACTGTGCTATCTATCATAGTATGTATCTTAATAGACTGTGCTATCTATCAGAGTACGTATCTTAATAGACTGTGCTATCTGAGTACGTATCTTAATAGACTGTGCTATCTATCAGAGTACGTATCTTAATAGACTGTGCTATCTATCAGAGTACGTATCTTAATAGACTGTGCTATCTATCAGAGTACGTATCTTAATAGACTGTGCTATCTATCAGAGTACCTATCTTAATATACTGTGCTATCTATCAGAGTACGTATCTTAATAGACTGTGCTATCTATCAGAGTACGTATCTTAATATACTGTGCTATCTGAGTACGTATCTTAATAGACTGTGCTATCAGAGTACGTACCTTAACAGACTGTGCTATCTATCAGAGTATCTTAATAGACTGTGCTATGTATCAGAGTACGTATCTTAATAGACTGTGCTATGTATCAGAGTACGTATCTTAATAGACTGTGCTATGTATCAGAGTACGTATCTTAATATACTGTGCTATATATCAGAGTACCTATCTTAATATACTATGTTATCTATCAGAGTACGTATCTTAATAGACTGTGCTATGTATCAGAGTACGTATCTTAATAGACTGTGCTATGTATCAGAGTACGTATCTTAATAGACTGTGCTATGTATCAGAGTACGAATCTTAATAGACTGTGCTATGTATCAGAGTACGTATCTGAATATACTGTGCTATCTATCAGAGTACCTATCTTAATATACTGTGCTATATATCAGAGTACCTATCTTAATATACTATGTTATCTATCAGAGTACGTATCTTAATAGACTGTGCTATCTATCAGAGTACCTATCTTAATACATACTGTGCTATCAGAGTACCTATCTTAATATACTATGCTATCTATCAGAGTACGTATCTTAATATACTGTGCTATCTATCAGAGTACGTATCTTAATATACTGTGCTATCTATCAGAGTACCTATCTTAATATACTATGCTATCTATCAGAGTACGTATCTTAATATACTGTGATATCTATCAGAGTACCTATCTTAATATACTATGCTATCTATCAGAGTACGTATCTTAATAGACTGTGCTATCTAAATAAGTATCTTTAACGAGCGTCAAAGAGAAAATAAATTCACTGAAGCCTGGTCTCAGACCGGGCCGCGGGGGCGTTGACCCCCGAAACCCTCTAAAGGTAAACACCTACAATGCCGTGACACACTAACCAACCTTCTCGCTGAAAGCCCCACTAACCAACCTTCTCGCTGAAAGCCCCACTAACCAACCTTCTCGCTGAAAGCCTCACTAACCAACCTTCTCACTGAAAGCCCCACTAACCAACCTTCTCACTGAAAGCCCCACTAACCAACCTTCTCACTGAACGCCCCACTAACCATCCTTCTCACTGAAAGCCCCACTAACCAACCTTCTCACTAAAAGCCCCACTAACCAACCTTCTCACTAAAAGCCCCACTAACCAGCCCTCTCGCTGAAAGCCCCACTAACCAACCTTCTCACTGAAAGCCCCACTAACCAACCTTCTCACTGAAAGCCCCAGTAACCAACCTTCTCGCTGAAAGCCCCACTAACCAACCTTCTCGCTGAAAGCCCCACTAACCAACCTTCTCGCTGAAAGCCCCACTAACCAACCTTCTCGCTGAAAGCCCCACTAACCAACCTTCTCGCTGAAAGCCCCACTAACCAACCTTCTCGCTGAAAGCCCCACTAACCAACCTTCTCACTGAAAGCCCCACTAACCAACCTTCTCACTGAAAGCCCCACTAACCAGCCTTCTCGCTGAAAGCCCCACTAACCAACCTTCTCACTGAAAGCCCCACTAACCAACCTTCTCACTGAAAGCCCCACTAACCAACCTTCTCACTGAAAGCCCCACTAACCAACCTTCTCACTGAAAGCTCCACTCACCATCTTTCTCACTGAAAGCCCCACTAACCAACCTTCTCGCTGAAAGAACCAGTAGCCAACCTTCTCGCTGAAAGCCCCACTAACCAACCTTCTCGCTGAAAGCCCCACTAACCAACCTTCTCGCTGAAAGCCCCACTAACCAACCTTCTCGCTGAAAGCCCCACTAACCAACCTTCTCGCTGAAAGCCCCACTAACCAACCTTCTCGCTGAAAGCCCCACTAACCAACCTTCTCGCTGAAAGCCCCACTAACCAACCTTCTCGCTGAAAGCCCCACTAACCAACCTTCTCGCTGAAAGCCCCACTAACCAACCTTCTCACTGAAAGCCCCACTAACCAACCTTCTCGCTGAAAGCCCCACTAACCAACCTTCTCACTGAAAGCCCCACTAACCAACCTTCTCACTGAAAGCCCCACTAACCAACCTTCTCACTGAAAGCCCCACTAACCAACCTTCTCACTGAAAGCCCCACTAACCAACCTTCTCACTGAAAGCCCCACTAACCAACCTTCTCGCTGAAAGCCCCACTAACCAACCTTCTCACAGTTAGGGTCAAGGATAGGCTTTGTGTTAGGATTTACCAGTCGTTTACTGTTATGGTACACCTGCTTGGAAGCAGCGGCAAGCAGCCAGCAAGCAGCAGACACTCGCGCCAAGAAGATTGACAGGTGCAGATAGTGGAAGGCAGAGAGGAATGAATATAAAGATAAACAGCAAAGAAGCAGGTGTGAAGAATGTAAAACCTCTCTATTGAAAGATCAATATAATTTGTTTATCAATAAGTACACGAGTAGAAACACAACTGGAAGATCCGGTACTCGATCCTCAAACAAAGTGAAGCATGCGCACGTCTCCTTACACCTACTGCCCATCATCTTGTGGTAATAACAGTACCACAATGTTATCTATCTGTTAGTTATTTCCTGGGAGTGGTAATAACTGTACTACAATGTTATCTGACTGTTAGTTATTTCCTGGGAGTGGTAATAACAGTACCACAATGTTATCTATCTATTAGTTATTTCCTGGGAGTGGTAATAACAGTACTACAATGTTATCTGACTGTTAGTTATTTCCTGGGAGTGGTAATAACAGTACCACAATGTTATCTATCTATTAGTTATTTCCTGGGAGTGGTAATAACAGTACTACAATGTTATCTGACTGTTAGTTATTTCCTGGGAGTGGTAATAACAATACTACAATGTTATCTATCTATTAGTTATTTCCTGGGAGTGGTAATAACAGTACCACAATGTTATCTATCTATTAGGTATTTCCTGGGAGTGGTAATAACAGTACCACAATGTTATCTATCTATTAGTTATTTCCTGGGAGTGGTAATAACAGTACCACAATGTTATTTATCTATTAGCTATTTCCTGGGAGTGGTAATAACAGTACCACAATGTTATCTGACTGTTAGTTATTTCCTGGGAGTGGTAATAACAGTACCACAATGTTATCTGACTGTTAGTTATTTCCTGGGAGTGGTAATAACAGTACCACAATGTTATCTGACTGTTAGTTATTTCCTGGGAGTGGTAATAACAGTACCACAATGTTATCTGACTGTTAGTTATTTCCTGGGAGTGGTAACAACAGTACTACAATGTTATCTGACTGTTAGTTATTTCCTGGGAGTGGTAATAACAGTACTACAATGTTATCTGACTGTTAGTTATTTCCTGGGAGTGGTAATAACAGTACTACAATGTTATCTGACTGTTAGTTATTTCCTGGGAGTGGTAATAACAGTACTACAATGTTATCTGACTGTTAGTTATTTCCTGGGAGTGGTAATAACAGTACTACAATGTTATCTGACTGTTAGTTATTTCCTGGGAGTGGTAATAACAGTACTACAATGTTATCTGACTGTTAGTTATTTCCTGGGAGTGGTAATAACAGTACTACAATGTTATCTGACTGTTAGTTATTTCCTGGGAGTGGTAATAACAGTACTACAATGTTATCTGACTGTTAGTTATTTCCTGGGAGTGGTAATAACAGTACTACAATGTTATCTGACTGTTAGTTATTTCCTGGGAGTGGTAATAACAGTACTACAATGTTATCTGACTGTTAGTTATTTCCTGGGAGTGGTAATAACAGCACTACAATGTTATCTGACTGTTAGTTATTTCCTGGGAGTGGTAATAACAGTACTACAATGTTATCTGACTGTTAGTTATTTCCTGGAAGTGGTAATAACAGTACTACAATGTTATCTGACTGTTAGTTATTTCCTGGGAGTGGTAATAACAGTACTACAATGTTATCTGACTGTTAGTTATTTCCTGGGAGTGGTAATAACAGTACTACAATGTTATCTGACTGTTAGTTATTTCCTGGGAGTGGTAATAACAGTACTACAATGTTATCTGACTGTTAGTTATTTCCTGGGAGTGGTAATAACAGTACTACAATGTTATCTCTGACTGTTAGTTATTTCCTGGGAGTGGTAATAACAGTACTACAATGTTATCTGACTGTTAGTTATTTCCTGGGAGTGGTAATAACAGTACCACAATGTTATCTATCTGTTAGTTATTTCCTGGGAGTCGTAATAACAGTACTACAATGTTATCTGACTGTTAGTTATTTCCTGGGAGTGGTAATAACAGTACTACAATGTTATCTGACTGTTAGTTATTTCCTGGGAGTGGTAATAACAGTACTACAATGTTATCTGACTGTTAGTTATTTCCTGGGAGTGGTAATAACAGTACCACAATGTTATCTATCTGTTAGTTATTTCCTGAGAGTGGTAATAACAGTACTACAATGTTATCTGACTGTTAGTTATTTCCTGGGAGTGGTAATAACAGTACTACAATGTTATCTCTGACTGTTAGTTATTTCCTGGGAGTGGTAATAACAGTACTACAATGTTATCTCTGACTGTCAGGTTTTACACGAGTCTACTTACATATGTTGTCAGGTTCAACCAGTGGCAAAGCAGCTGCCAGAAATGTCCTGCATGCTTGTGGCTTTCTTTGTAATAAAGTTGGTAGAATTACCGACAATATGTAAAGTAAAAGGACACAAGTGCAACTAATGTGACATTTATTGTGGCAACGTTTCGCTCTTCAGGAGCTTTATCAAGCCATTACCTGGCTTGATAAAGCTCCTGGAGAGCGAAACGTTGCCACAATAAATGTCACATTAGTTGCACTTGGCTTTCTTTGTGCTTAACAAATTTTATTACATATAAAAAACACATTTTTAAACTGCAGGAAGAAATACTGTTTATATTGAGTGTTGTGAGAATCCCGATAAAAAAAAACTATTAATATAAATATAAATAAATCGTTGTGCTCAACGATTTTAAGCCCATGAACGATCCTGCATAATGGATGTGGTGGGTAAAAGATACCCAGACAAGGCAGTGTATTTAATGATAATAAAAGGCCCAAGACTGGGCCGCAGGGGCACCGACCCCTAAAACCACCAACAGGCAAAAAGAGATCAGAATATTTCTATTTTAAAAATGGTATTAAATGCCGATAAACTGGTGACTAAGAAATGTACAACAATTAGGTATCTTTAATACTGATATTAAATTAGATAAGTTGGATTTAAATTAGATAAGTATGGATTTAAATTAGATAAGTTTAGATTTAGAAAGGACATAGGAAAGTATTGGTTTGGAAATAGGGTAGTAGATGAGTGGAACAGTCTACCTAGTTGGGTTGTTGAGGCTGGGACTTTGGGTAGTTTCAAATTTGGGTTGGATGGGTGCATGAGTGGGAGGGGTTGGATTTGAGTGGGACTTGCACATCGGAGCTTGTTTCTTGGGTGGCGTTGAAAATTGGGTTGGTCAAGTGTTTGTTGGTGGGATGAATTGTAAGGGACCTGCCTAGTATGGGCCAACGGGCCTGCTGCAGTGTTCCTCCTTTCTTATGTTCTTATGTTGCAGTGTCTGGCAGTTATTTTGAAAAAGGTATAGAATATCGACAAGTTTGTGATTAAGACACATGTGCCATAGTTGGGTATAAGAACATAAGAACATAAGAACATAAGAACGAAGGAACACTGCAGAAGGCCTACTGGCCCATATTGTTGATACCAGGTATCATCAATAAAGATACCCACTGGAAATAAATGGTAAAAATACCGACACAATGGCAATATAAACACAAATGCAGTATAATGTGATCCTTTATTGACTACGTTTCGCCCACACAGTGGGCTTTTTCAAGTCATAAACAGTTCTGTTTATGACTTGAAAAAGCCCACTGTGTGGGCGAAACGTAGTCAATAAAGGATCACATTATACTGCATTTGTGTTTATATTGCCAAAGATACCCACTGTTGGACATGTCTTAATCATCAATATTCTTGTTGTTGGAGGCTCGTAGGTTAGATACATATCTACCTGGAGGGTATTCCGGAGATCAATGCCCCCGTGTCCCGGTCCACGACCAGGCCTCCCGGTGGATCAGGGCCTGATCAACCAGACTGTTACTGCTGGCCGCACGTACTCCAACGTACGAGCCACAGCCCGGCTGATCGGGTACTAAGAATCTGTCCAGCTCCCTCTTGAAGGCAGCCAGGAGTCTATTGGTAATTCCCCTTATGCATAGTGGGAGGCTGTTGTACAGTCTTTGGCCCCGGACACTTATGGTGCTTTCTGTTAGTGTACCAATGGCGACCTACTTTTCATTGGGGGTATTTTGCACCACCTACCCAGTCTTTTACTTTCGCAGGGAGTGATTTCTGTGTGCGGATTCAGGACCATTCCTTCTAGGATTTTCCAAGAGTAGATTATGATATATATCTCTCGCCTGCGTTCCAGCGAATACAAGTGCTTCCAAGCGTACCTGGGACTGATCTCGAGGGTTCTTCTACCTCCAAAGACCGGGTTGAGGCTAGACTGAACTACCAAGCTTGCTATGGGAAGGTGTAGCTACATAGGAACCACAACCTGGGTGATCTGGCACATTTCGCAAGTAACTGTTAGTTTTCTCTTCAAGATTTGTACATTGCCATGTAAGATAGTAAAGGAGGATGTTTCCTTGGGGCTGAGGCAGACGATATAAATAGCAAGACTAGATAAGATTGTTATGGGAGCAACCCCATTATCTGCCTCAGTGCTTGAGTCAATGTTCACAAGTGTACCAGAGAAAGGGAGGGGGGAGAGAGAAAGAGAGAGAGAGAGAGAGAGAGAGAGAGAGAGAGAGAGAGAGAGAGAGAGAGAGAGAGAGAGAGAGAGAGAGAGAGAGAGAGAGAGAGAGAGAGAGAGAGAATGCTTGCCAAATAAGTCACTTATAGATTTAATCATATCAGAGGTTAATGTGACAATGTGATGAAAGAAATGGGAGTGTAGCTCTATTTTTTCTTGAATCAAGAGTCTTCAGAAGCATGCAAACATTCCCCTTGTAAGGCACATACATGTCAACAAGATTAATCAGAGACTGCACGTCCATGACCACTGGTATAAACTGCTGACTAGACCAGTACTCCAAGATAATTGACTGTTCTTACGGCGGTAGTTTAGAAGTTTCTTGTACTGCCATATTCTAGTCCCTTAGCTATTGTACTCTTCAACTTCTTTCAAAGCCGAGGAACTGATCAACTCTCTCTCTCTTCTTCTACCGACCACAGTAATTATTCTCTGTATTGTACTGATAGAGCCAATGGTTGGGTAAGCGTCTACCTAAGTGCTGTACGTGAGTATTTTTCATCAAACTGTCGGTAGTGTGAACACAAATATTGGATTGTTCTTAATTTATTGGTCAGGGAAATTTTGCTTGTTCATATGATGACTCAATGATTGTACGAGAGTTTCCTCAAGATGTCACTGTGACAGTGTTGTGTTTCAACAAAAAGGCACGGGCTGTGGTTCGTACGTTGGTTTGTGTGCAGCCAGCAGCAACAGCCTGGTTGATCAGGCTCTGATCCACCAGGAGGCCTGGTCACAGACCGGGCCGCGGGGGCGTTGACCCCCGGAACTCTCTCCAGGTAAACTCCAGGTAAACTGCGACTGGAACAATACACAAATAACTCACACACAGGAGAAAGGAACTTGTGACGATATTTCGGTCCGACTTGGACCATTTACAAAGTCACTATGTAAATGGTCCAAGTTGGACCGAAACGTCGCCGTAAGCACCTCTCTCCCATGTGCAGGTTATCTACGTAATGTTGTGTTTAAGTCTTAATATCACAAGATGATGCCATATAAACTTACTGACATGTGCCATTTAAGAGGCACCTATGTTACCCCGTCTCCTAATATCATGTTCATTTTTCCACTATAATCTACCTTGTCCATAATTACCACTAGATTATAGTGGAAAAATGAACATGTTATTAGAAGACGGGGGACCTTGGATGCCTCTTAATGAAGACAATTGTTCAAGGTTGGCAGTCTGGGTCCTAGAATGATCAGGATATATCTCGCATCTATACACAAATAAAGGAAGAATATAGCAGGCTTATCTCTCTCCTCTTATCTGTTACATACCTGCGACCAGTTTCTAGAGTTATGCTAGCCTTGAATCCCAGCCTGAGACAAGGTTTATTTATGACTGCCCGGTTTATTTATGACAGGCCACGGTGTCTCGTGGCCTAGTAGGCAATGCTCTAGTCTCACACAGTGTCCGTGGTCCAATCCCGGGCCGGGTGGAAACAATGGGCGTGTTTACTTACACCTGCTCTCCCTGTTCACCTAGCAAACAAGTAGGTACCTGGGTGTTAGTCGACTGTTGTGGGTGGCATCCTGGGGGACAAGATTGAACGACCACAATGGAAATAAGACAGACAGTCCTCGATGACGCACTGAATTTCTTGGGTTATCCTGGGTGGCTAACCCTCCGGGGTAAAAAATCCCAACAAAGTCTTATCATCATGAAAAGACGGTGTTCAAACTTCCAGTACATCTACGTCAATATCACTATTACTACTACTACTACTACTACTGCACTCAACTCTTGCCCAACCAGTGTACCTACATCCATAATGGATCTTAAATTTACAATTTGAATCCAGTGTTATGAATTCCACCTTGAACTAATATTTTCAACACCTTGTGAACAAGATCAGTGCGTGGGAATCAAGAGAGTCTTGTAAATATTGCTTGCTGCAGTTTTAGGTTAAGAGGCACCTAACTTCCCCTGTCTTCTAATAACACCTTCATTTTTTTCCTAATAATCTACCTTGTCCATAATTACTATCGCATTCGTAAGGTGAAGTCCAGGATCTTTACTTAATTCACGGTATGACTTAACAGATCTTTGATGGCAATTGTGTTGCACAGGTGTGAGCATTGCTCCTTTGATATACCTTTGGTGCAGACGATGCACCATCCCCCCAATGAAAAGCAGGGGTGTCACTAGCACGTTAAGAGACCATACAATAAGTGTCAGGGGCCCGAGACTGTTCAACTGCCTCCCAGCACACATAAGGGGGATTACCAACAGACCCCTGGCAGTCTTCAAGCTGGCACTAGACAAGCACCTAAAGTCAGTTCCTGATCAGCCGGGCTGTGGCTCGTACGTTGGTTTGCGTGCAGCCAGCAGCAACAGCCTGGTTGATCAGGCGCTGATCCACCAGGAGGCCTGGTCACAGACCGGGCCGCGGGGGCATTGACCCCCGAAACTCTCTCCAGGTAAACTCCAGGTAAGTCTCGGAGCGCGGCCATGGTCCAGGCTCGTCTGGTGCTTGCCTGCTCAGACAGGGAAAGAGAGAAACTCACGCCTCCCTTAAGTCTATCAACTATTCGAGTGTGTTCAGTCCATCAGTCTGCAAGATTGATGGATTGAACATATCGACTCCAGGCTAAGGGACTGATTACCTCAAACTCCTCCTCTCCTTACGCCTTTCTACTTTGTATTGGACTGATGAAGCCACTGTGTGGCGAAACGTTTCCTGAATAAAGATTCCCATATGTTGCATAAGTGTCTCAATCTTCAACTCGTTATTAAGGTGTGACGAAGAAATAGAGAAAAATGATCAGATGTTAATGATAGGTGAAAGCAGCACATCAGCCGTACACCAACAGTCAGGTAAACTTTAGTACAAAAATGGAGATTACAGCAAACTGTCAGTGAGAGATATTCTTACGTTAGTATTCTGTGATGAAGAATCAGACACATGTACAACATCTGGGTGTCTTTATTGTGAAGACTGGTGAAGATCAGAAGGAGTCTGAGGTAATCAGCCCCTCAACCTAGAGTCGATGTAATCACTCCATCAATCATATCAAGACTGATGGACTAATTACATCGACTCCAGACTGAGGGACTGATTACTTCAAACTTCTTCTGATCTTTGCCATTCATTTTTGTAGCGGACTGACGAAGCCACTGTGTGGCGAAACGTTTCCACAATAGAGAGATCCAAGTGTTGCATATGTGTCTAATCTGTTATTCTGCGTAGTGTCGAACCTGAGTACTCGAACCACGTACCTGATGCAGGTTAAGTGAACCAAATTTCAGGCAACCATTGGTTCAAGGGCAGCACTTAACTCACACTCACACTTGAGTGAAACTACCTATACTCACCAAGGTTCTTACCTATGATGAGTTTCGAGAGGTTTTCTACTCCCGCAGCCCGGCCCTGGGCCAGGCTTGTGTGGTGCCTGCCTAGTCAACCAGGCTGTTGCTGCCAGCGGTACACAGTACCACACAGCCATCACAACTAGGTTCATCAAGCACTTGGTCGTGCATTTCAATCATATACAATACTGCTTTCAATACTTAACTTTTTACAATTGAGAGTAGGGTAATTTTTTTTTTTTTTTGGGGGGGAGGTATGTAAACGAGGGGGGAAGGGAAGGATGTAGAGAAGAGGAGGAAAGGATGTAGAGGAGAATAGGCAGGGAGGATGTAGAGGAGGGAAGGAGGGAAGGAGGCAGAGGAGGGAAGGAGGTAGAGGAGGGAAGAAGGGGTGAGGAGAGGGGGTTGGAGGAATGGGGAGAAAGGAGTGGGGGAGTAGTAAAGGCGTAAGGAGGTGGGGGGAAGGAAAGGGGTGGAGGAGGGGGCAGAGTGTTGTAGTGGAGGGTAGTGTGTATCAACACAGGGCTCTAGTTACACCTGGTTCACAGAGGTTCCGGCTCACTGCACACCCACGAAATGTGACTTAGCTCTCTGTAGCCCCAAACCCACACCCTTCACTCCCACCCCACCCACACCCTTCACTCCCACCCCACCCACACCCTTCACTCCCACCCCACCCACACCCTTCACTCCCACCCCACCCACACCCTTCACTCCCACCCCACCCACACCCTTCACTCCCACCCCACCCACACCCTTCACTCCCACCCCACCCACACCCTTCACTCTCACCCCACCCACATCCTTCACTCCCACCCCAACCACACCTTTCACTCCCACCCCACCCACACCCTTCACTCCCACCCCAACCACACCCTTAACTCTCACCCCACCCACACCCTTCACTCCCACCCCACCCACACCCTTAACTCCCACCACACCCACACCCTTCACTCCCATCCCATCCACACCCTTCACTCCCACCCCACCCACACCCTTCACTCCCACCCCACCCACACCCTTAACTCCCACCTCACCCACGCCCTTAACTCCCACCCCACTCACACCCTTCACTCCCACCCCACCCACACCCTTCACTCCCACCCCACCCACACCCTTCACTCCCACCCCACCCACACTCTTCACTCCCACCCCACCCACACCCTTCACTCCCACCCCACCCACACCCTTCACTCCCACCTCACCCACACCCTTAACTCCCACCCCACCCACACCCTTCACTCCCACCCCACCCACACGATCAACCAAACTCACTAACACCCCAACACCTTCAACCCCACTCACCAACGCCCCAGCCTCATCACCAACACTCAACTCCACTCACCAACACCCCAGTCTCATCACCAACACTCTCAACCCCACTCACCAACACTCCAATCTAATCACCAACACCCTCAACCCCACTCACCAACACCCCAGTCTCATCACCAACACCCTCAACCTCTCACCAATACCCCAACACCTTCAACCCCAGTCACCAACAGCCCAGCCTCATCACCAACAGCCCAGCCTCATCACCAACACCCTCAACCCCACTCACCGCAGAAATCTCTGAAGCTATGGTACGTGATGAACCTTAAACCTGGAAAGCTATATATAAACAATATGGTCATTGCCCTACTGAAGTGTCTCAGCTCAGACTGACACACTGCAATATTATGTATATGACCCATCCTGTGTGGTGGAATATAACAGGGAAACACATTATAGGCTTGGTCCCGCTGTATACCTCTAGCGACTACATGTTTACGACTTAAAGGCGTTCCCAATAATTTAAATACTTTGTTGCCTCTATGCGGGTCGTAAATGATCTCTGTATCTGTTCCAGCTGTGATGTTTTTTCCTGCCCCGAACGGGGCCGTCAACACTGAACATCAGTCATAATATTCTGCACAGGAACTTACCAAAAAACATTCACTACCCGAATAAACTGAATCAAGCATCTAAATTACTGTGAATACTGGAAGTCAAAATCAGTACCTGGCCAGCCGGGCTGTCATTCGTACCTGGGATTGTGTGGGGCCAGCCAGAAGTAATAACCAGATTGATCAGGCTTTGATCCACCGTGAGGCCTGGTCATGGACCTGGTCGCAGAAGCATTGACCCCACGGAATACCCTCCACCTCATTGGACTCGCAAGTCCAGTGAGGTGGAGGAACTGGTCTCAAATTTACACACTGAAATCACTTCCTACGAGAGCAAGAAGCGCAGGAGTGCAATGAATACACAAAGACATAACTAAAGTGTAGTGGGACCAAGACTTTTCAACACCCTCCAATCATATATAAGGGGAATTACCAAGAAACACCTTCCTACCTTCAAGAAGGAACTTGGTAAGTTGCTTAAGTTAGTCCTTGATGAGCCAGGCTGTGGTGCATACATTGGTGTGCGTGCGTCCCAGACCAGGAGTGAAGGATACATGGACCAGCGGCCACTGATTCACAGAGAAAAGTCACAATAGAAAGACAATAGCCTGGCTATGATAAGCGGTCATACGAGGGCACACTTAACAAAAGGTTGGGTGAGTAATCACTTTTAGTCTGAATATTTACTAATTTATGTTAGTAGTTGTAGTTGTTGCAATACATGAGGATATTTGTGAACAGTACCGGGGGTCACCGCCCTCGCGGCTCGGTCCCAGACCAAGCCTCCTGAATTCAAAAGGAATGGGAAATACCCAAGTTTGATGAAGTGACAGGGAAGGTTAAGATAAGATTCCTTGTGCAAAAGTATTTAATCAGCACAACTGTGGAAGAAAACTGGGGGGAGAGAGAGAGAATGAGAGAGAATGAGAGAGAGAGAGAGAGAGAGAGAGAGAGAGAGAGAGAGAGAGAGAGAGAGAGAGAGAGAGAGAGAGAGAGAGAGAGAGAGAAGCAGCAGCAACTACACTCGGAATGTAACCTTCTCCGGAATACCACTTCATCTGAGATTACTTATTCCCAGGATGACTCGAGTCTGGAACATGTTCGTACAGCATAATGACATCAACGAAATAAAGCCAGTTCACTAAATGAAATTACTGGTTCACAGATGGCTTCAACTTCATCCTGTTCCATATTTGTATGTTTCACAATAATACAAATGCTTTCAAATGATGTGATGTAGGTAACAGCTCTTAACTTTCAAATAAAGTTAGGAACCTTAATCTAACTTTGTAAACCCCTGTGTAAAAATGAGAGAGGGAGAGAGAGAGAGAGAGCAGGGTACGTGCAGAAGCAAGCGTCTTGTTAGTGTGGTCACCCACTTTAACAAGTTCAGTAATCACAAGACCTACATACCATTCCACAAGGTTAATATTATTTCATCACAAAGGCAGCAGGGATGTGCCCAAGAAGGCGGTGGGTGGGTCGGCTTTCTGGCTGGTGGTTGTATCAGAGTCGAGGCCAGATGACGCTGGGTTCTCTCACGGTCACTCACAGAAAATGGAGCAAGGCGCCACGCAGTCTGTCTGGTCCAACTTTAACCTCACCAAGTAGGCACAGGTTATGTCTCTGTCTGTCTCTCTCTCTCTCTCTCTCTGTATATACGCTGAAACTTTACTGTAATCCATTTATTTTAAAGATTAAATTATTCTTGACTGGTGGTGAATATGTGACATGCTGCCTTAATGACCCTTTGAGTAGTTGATAGGCTTCGAGCTCAATAAAGCGACTAATCATCCAGCCTAGTTAGTTTTTCCTTCACATCTTACACACAACATATTTTACAATAGTCTTGAGGGTACACAGTTGTTATAGCCACCCATATATACAAAATTTGAAGTGCCGGGAGTAGAATATTCAAAAAGCCTCGAGAAGCAATCAAAAAAAAAAAAAAAATCCTAGAAATGTTTTGATCTACTCCGACTCTGTGTCCCCACATCTGCACTAGAAGTGGTGGACCAATATATTAGTTTTATCACAACTCAATGATGACTTATTTCCCTTCCACACTATCTTTTCCTCTTACTCTATTGTAATTTTAATAGTGACGCCATACCTTTGATGAGTTTCGAGTTTTTTCTACTCCCGGAGTCCGAGCGTGGGCCAGATTTGTCTGGTGTTGGCCTGGTCAACCAGACTGTTGCTGCTGGTGGCCAGCTGACCCACATATCCATTACAGCCTGGTTGATCTAGCACCTGGTGAAGATACTTGTCCAGTTTCCTCTTGAAGACTTCTACACTTGTTCTAGCCGTGTTTCTGATATCTTCTGATAAGATGTTGAATAGTCTGGGGCCACGGATGTTGATACAGTGTTCTAATATTGTGGTCTTGGCGCCCCCTGCTTTTCACGGGGTTTATCTTGCACTTCCTCCCATATCTCTCACTCCAGTACGTTATTAGGCAGTGTGTAGAATTGGGACCAGCCCCTCAAGTACTTTCTAGGTATATATTATCACGTATCTCTCCTCCGCTCCAGTGAGTCCATATTTAGAATTATGAGGCGTTCCCAGTAGCTTAAATGTTTTATTGGCTCTATGAGAGATGTAAATGATCTCTGTATCTGTTCCAGTTCTATCTCTCCTGTCCGAACGGGGCTGTCAACGCTAAATAATATTCTCAACGAGAGAGAAGAGGCGATTTCAACAGTGTCAACAGTGTCGCTATTTTCCTTGTTTTGAACGTTCTCATTACCCACCCCGTCATTTTCCAGGAAAGGATAAATTACGTAAATTATCTCGGTTGTCATGTACTGATTTTATGTCGATATGTTCAGTCATAGGGTGCTAAACCACTATTACAGAATTGTGAAAGCGTTAGAGGAAAACCAAAATGCAGATGTGATATACACAAATTTTTCCAAAGGGGTTTGACAAATGCGATCAGGGGGTGAGTGCGTACAAAATGAGAGCCACAGGGGGTACTGGATAAGTATCTCCATCTGGTGCCAGATCAACTAGGCTATGATGGATATGTGGGCCAGCGAACCGCCAGCAGCAACAGAATGGTTGACCGGGTAAGAAACAGCCTGGAGATAAAAACAAAACTCTAGAAATCCATAAAGGGTATATATCAAATTCAAATATTTTATTTTTGTGCAGTATATAGATAATGTATTTTACATATAATAAAACATTATTAGGCAGGAACGAAAGCCACTCATATGAGGCCTGGTCACAGACCGCGACGCGGGGGCGTTGACCCCCGAAACCCTCTCCAGGTACACTCCAGGTGAAGGAATGACACTACCCTACACTTCCATCTCGTGGGGAAACAAATATATTACGAAGTATTTTCCTATAGTGTTCCACCAGAACATCTTAAAACTGATACAATACTGATTGTACTAACATCAAGAAGAGCAAAATAAATACCGTGACGCTATGGACTGGTGACAGACTTGCTCACCAGAATATGATATTTGTATACATTACAGACAAGTCTATAAGACACGTGTGTAACACGTAAGTTTATTCCGAAACGTGGCGCCTACACAGTAGGCTACTTCAGTCAAGCAGAGAGGAAGTAGCAGAATTATTAGATATAAAGACGATATAATCGGTCCATTACATGTGAGACTCGTAAGAGAGGAAGGTAGTACTCTGGTGAATGGTTGTTATCTACCAGTGTACTACTACCTGCATGCTGGTGGAAAGGCAGCTTGGAGAAAGTCGGTGGTGACTGCTGGTTTAACTTTGTGGTGAGGATCCTGCAATGAACCACACTCGCAAGTACCATCTCACCACAAAACATAATACACTCAGTGTTGCGCGCGCGCACGCGCTCTCCCTCGCTCTCTCTATCATATATATATATATATATATATATATATTATATATATATATATATATATATATATATATATATATATATATATATATATATATATATATATATATATATATATATATATATATATATATATATATGTCGTGCCGAATAGGCAGAACTTGTGATCTTGGTTTAAATAGCAACGCTCATCTTGCCATATAATACAAGTGAAAATTTGTGTATGCATTAATTTCGCCAAAATCATTCTGAATCTAACGAAAAAAATATATTTCACTGTATTTGTTTACTATTAAATTATTGTAAAAAATCTAAAATATATTTAGTTGGGTTAGGCTAAAATAAATTTTCCTTGATATAATAAGGTTAGGTAAGTTTTCTAAGATTCTTTTGGTGCAAAATTATAAATTTTTAAATTAACATTAATGAAAAAATATATCTTTAAACGTATAAGAGAAAATTTTAGAAAGGACTAATTTTAAATGAGTTCTTGCTAATTGACCAGTTTTACATATTCGGCACGACATTATATATATATATATATATATATATATATATATATATATATATATATATATATATATATATATATATATATATACCTAATGTATTTAAATATATAGTACCTACGTGGAAACGTTACTCCAGCCAGTGGCTTTTTCAGTTCAATACAGAGAAGAACGGTGAAGGTGAGGACGAGAATGAGGTAATCAGTCCCTCTGCCTGGAGTGTGTCTTGAGTCCATCAGTCTTGATAAAAGTTCTGCACATGCTGTCCAGCATATGAAAGGTTACAGGAAAGTATCAGTTCGTAAACACAGTAGTGATTAGTGGAGCAGTCTGCCTAGTAGTGGATGAGTGAAGCAGTCTGCCTAGTAGTGGATGAGTGAAGCAGTCTGCCTAGTAGTGGATGAGTGAAGCAGTCTGCCTAGTAGTGGATGAGTGAAGCAGTCTGCCTAGTAGTGGATGAGTGAAGCAGTCTGCCTAGTAGTGGATGAATGAAGCAGTCTGCCTAGTAGTGGATGAGTGAAGCAGTCTGCCTAGTAGTGGATGAGTGGACCAGTGTGCCTAGTAGTGGATGAGTGAAGCAGTGTGCCTAGTAGTGGATGAGTGGAGCAGTCTGCCTAGTAGTGGATGAGTGAAGCAGTCTGCCTAGTAGTGGATGAGTGAAGCAGTCTGCCTAGTAGTGGATGAGTGAAGCAGTCTGCCTAGTAGTGGATGAGTGAAGCAGTCTGCCTAGTAGTGGATGAGTGAAGCAGTCTACCTAGTAGTGGATGAGTGAAGCAGTCTGCCTAGTAGTAGATGAGTGAAGCAGTCTGCCTAGTAGTAGATGAGTGAAGCAGTCTGCCTAGTAGTGGATAGTGAAGATGAGTGGATGAAGCAGTCTGCCTAGTAGTGGATGATTGAAGCAGTCTGCCTAGTAGTGGATGAGTGAAGCAGTCTGCCTAGTAGTGGATGAGTGAAGCAGTCTGCCTAGTAGTGGATGAGTGGACCAGTCTGCCTAGTAGTGGATGAGTGAAGCAGTCTGCCTAGTAGTGGATGAGTGGACCAGTCTGCCTAGTAGTGGATGAGTGAAGCAGTCTGCCTAGTAGTGGATGAGTGAAGCAGTCTACCTAGTAGTGGATGAGTGAAGCAGTCTGCCTAGTAGTGGATGAGTGAAGCAGTCTGCCTAGTAGTGGATGAGTGGAGCAGTCTGCCTAGTAGTGGATGAGTGGACCAGTCTGCCTAGTAGTGGATGGGTGAAGCAGTCTGCCTAGTAGTGGATGAGTGGACCAGTCTGCCTAATAGTGGATGAGTGAAGCAGTCTGCCTAGTAGTGGATGAGTGAAGCAGTCTACCTAGTAGTGGATGAGTGAAGCAGTCTGCCTAGTAGTGGATGAGTGAAGCAGTCTGCCTAGTAGTGGATGAGTGAAGCAGTCTGCCTAGTAGTGGATGAGTGGAGCAGTCTGCCTAGTAGTGGATGAGTGAAGCAGTCTACCAAGTAGTGGATGAGTGAAGCAGTCTGCCTAGTAGTGGATGAGTGAAGCAGTCTGCCTAGTAGTGGATGAGTGGAGCAGTCTGCCTAGTAGTGGATGAGTGAAGCAGTCTACCTAGTAGTGGATGAGTGAAGCAGTCTGCCTAGTAGTGGATGAGTGAAGCAGTCTGCCTAGTAGTGGATGAGTGAAGCAGTCTGCCTAGTAGTGGATGAATGAAGCAGTCTACCTAGTAGTGGATGAGTGAAGCAGTCTGCCTAGTAGTGGATGAGTGAAGCAGTCTGCCTAGTAGTGGATGAATGAAGCAGTCTGCCTAGTAGTGGATGAGTGAAGCAGTCTACCTAGTAGTGGATGAGTGAAGCAGTCTGCCTAGTAGTAGATGAGTGAAGCAGTCTGCCTAGTAGTGGATGAGTGAAGCAGTCTGCCTAGTAGTGGATGAGTGAAGCAGTCTGCCTAGTAGTGGATGAGTGAAGCAGTCTACTTAGTAGTTGATGAGTGAAGCAGTCTACTTAGTAGTGGATGAGTGAAGCAGTTTGCCTAGTAGTGGATGAGTGAAGCAGTTTGCCTAGTAGTGGATGAGTGAAGCAGTCTACTTAGTAGTGGATGAGTGAAGCAGTTTGCCTAGTAGTGGATGAGTGAAGCAGTCTGCCTAGTAGTGGATGAGTGAAGCAGTCTGCCTAGCAGTGGATGATTGGAGCAGTCTGCCTAGTAGTGGATGAGTGAAGCAGTCTACCTAGTAGTGGATGAGTGAAGCAGTCTGCCTAGTAGTGGATGAGTGAAGCAGTTTGCCTAGTAGTGGATGAGTGAAGCAGTCTGCCTAGTAGTGGATGAGTGAAGCAGTCTGTCATGTGGGTTTTCGAAAACGTGGATAGGGTAAGAATACTCACGTAGGCTGGTAGTACGTATAATATAACGGAAAGTGTGGGAAAGCGCCAACAGCCGTCCTGCCTCTCTCTGCTCCCTAGCCTGACTGACCCATGAGTGCCTATGGGTGAGGGATGTTTGAAATCCTGCTATGGTCAGCAGCAATATGAATACAGTCAATGATTCACACAGACGGTTGGTAGTGAGTCATCTACTGGTACACTGGTTACTGGTAACTGGTTACTACTACTGAGAGCTCGGCGACGCTAAGGTATGTCGTCCCGACATACAACTAATACAAACTAGAGATGGCAGGTATACGGCTTGGGCTGATTCTATACAATGTCAAAGTACACAACAATTGAACATTATAATATACATAAGTAGAACATTGGAATGGAAGCTTACATAACTGAAACTACAAGGTATAATATAGCACAACTCATCGAATGAAACTCAACGTTGAGATTACACAATAGAAGTTATAAAAAAAATTTGATCGATCGATCTGTATTCATGTGATCTATGGGTTCTGAGGAAGGAATATATACAAAGAAAGAAGTGTTTAACAGAAAGGCAGATTCAGTGCACTCAAATCTAGACTGTTAACTCTCAGAATTCGGAGAGAACGTGAACACAAAAAAAAAAAATTCTTGAATACTGATAAGTTGATACTGTAATTATTCATCTATACAGGTTATTTACATTTAACCCCAACTCTGCTAGGGTGAGATTGACATATGCAGAATGGGTGTCATCTCTGGGAGGATCAAACTCTGTAGCACTGGCTAACTCATGCTGTATTTGAGGCAAATCTGAATTGGTAGTTACAAATGATACTTAAGGATTTCTCAATACCTGTCGTGTACGTAGGGAATAACGACATTCAGGTTGATCGTCTGACTGAGTATCAGAGGTAGAGAGTACAGGATCAGGAGGATTGTCAGAGTCTGTCACATTAGTCTGGGTTGGAACATCATTATCATCACATACTAACTTCATATGATCTAAATGCGATTCTTTATACTGACCAGTACTAATTTCTCTAACCTTATACTTATTACCAGTGATATGTTCAACTACTCGATAAGGACCAACAAACTTTTGATCAAGCTTAGGCATTGCAGACGTTTTGTTAAAGTTAGTCAGCATAACTCTCGAACCTACTTTGATTTTGGATGGCTTTGCTCGAGTGTTTGCGACTCTTGTAAATTCTGCTGTTGATTTATGAAGTGTTTCACGGATTCTTCTAAAAACACTTTGAGCTAAGCTGGTACGAGTTGCTATGAAATCATCAGGGTTGTAATTTGGTTTCGGATTAGAATATAGCAACTCATAAGGCAAACGTTTATCTACACCATACAATGCATAATGTGGAGTGTCACCTATAGAAACATTGTAAGCAGAATTTATAGCACACTGCACATCAGGTATAACTTCATCCCAAGTTTCACTGTTGGGATTGATAGTGGCTCTCAAGGCATCAAGTACTTTCTTATTGGTACGTTCCGCTAACCCATTGCTGGCAGGATGATGAGGAACAATGGTGGATTTAGAGATCTTGTACAAGGTACACAAATTTTCAAGAATCTCATTACAGAATTCACCTCCATTATCTGTTACTAGGGACTTAGGGGTGGTATGCCTACAAATAATGCGTTCTTTAAACGCTTTAGCTACTGTCTCGGCAGTCTTATCTGCAATAGGAATTAACTCACAATATCTGGTGAAATGGTCTACCATAACACACAGATGTTTGTTGCCCTGGAGGGAACATTGGAAATTAGTTAACAAGTCTAGCGCAACTCTTTCCCAAGGTTCGCTAGTGGTTGGATACACTTGGATTGGATTAGGACCATTAGCATTACCTTTATGTTGCATGCAGACACTACATTTCTTAACATACTCAGAAATATCAGTTGCCATACAAGGCCAAAAGTATTTCAATCTGGCTTGTTTTACTGAACGATCCATACCAGGGTGTGCAACACCTGGTACATCGTGAACTAGCTGTAAGGCTACATTCACTAGTGACTGTGGAATTACTAACTGGTAAACTCTTCTGCTAGGAGTACCCAACTCGGCTGTTCGATACAGTAATTCTTGGTTCATGAGAAAGTCACTGATGGGTGCTGGTGGCTTCACAGTCAGAATAAGATCTTCCTGGAGCAGGAATCGAATCACACCAGACCACATGGGATCTGTTCGTTGAGCATTCTTTACATCCTCAGCACTAAATGGAGGGTCTGCAGTTACTATACTAACATGTCGCGATAAGGCATCTGCGACTACATTTGACTTGCCAGGTAAGTGTTCAAAGGTGGGATTGAACTCTTGGATAGTCAAGGTCCATCTGGCTAACCTTCCAGTAGGTTGTTTGTTCTGGAATAAAGGTATCAGTGGAGCGTGGTCTGTCAAGACATGAACAGAGTACTGATAAACAATGTCTCGGAAGTGCTTTAAAGACTATACTATTGCTAAAGGTTCTTGCTCAGTTACTGTATAATTACGTTCAGCCTTCGTAAGGACTCGGCTAGCAAATGCAACTGCGTTGTACTTGCCATCAGTCTTCTGAGCTAGTACGGCACCTATGCCAATAGAACTAGCATCAGTTGTCAGATAGAAGGGCTTCGAAAAATCTGGAAATTTCAAAATTGGAGCAGATGTTAGCTTTTCTTTTAGAGTTTGGAATGCTCTTTCTTGACGGAAGGTCCAAACAAAAGGAGCATCTTTCTTAAGCAACTCAGTTAGAGGAGCAGCTATGGAAGAAAAATTGGCAATGAAAGATCTATAAAAACCTGCTAAGCCCACAAAGGATCTTACGGCATCAGCAGTTTTGGGTGTTGGAAAATTTAGTACTGCAGTTACTTTACTTTGGTCAGTCGTAACCCCTCTAGGAGTGACTACGTGACCAAGAAACTTGATTTCTGATCTGAAAAATTGACATTTAGACAGTTTGATCTTTAAATTGGCTTCTTCAAGCTTACCAAGTACAATATCAAGTCTTTTCAAGTGTGTATCCACGTCTTTAGACATGACGATTACGTCATCTATGTACACCATAAGTGCATTACCTATGAGACCAGCAGAAGAAGAGACAAGTTCTACCAGCAGCAGAAGAAGAGACAAGTTCTACCAACAGAAGAGACAAGTTCTACCAACAGAAGAAGAGAAGTTCTACCAACAGCAGAAGAGACAAGTTCTACCAGCAGAAGAAGAGAAGTTCTACCAACAGCAGAAGAGACAAGTTCTAGCAGCAGAAGAGACAAGTTCTAGGAGCAGAAGAGACAAGTTCTACCAGCAGAAGACGAAGAGACAAGTTCTACCAGCAGAAGAGGAAAAGTTCTACCAACAGCAGAAGAGACAAGTTCTAGCAGCAGAAGAAGATAAGTTCAACCAACAGCAGAAGAGACAAGTTCTACCAGCAGCAGACGAAGAGACAAGTTCTACCAGCAGCAGACAAAGAGACAAGTTCTACCAGCAGAAGAGGAAAAGTTCTACCAGCAGCAAAGACAAGTTCTAGCAGCAGAAGAAGAGAAGTTCTACCAACAGCAGAAGAGACAAGTTCTAGCAGCAGAAGAGACAAGTTCTACCAGCAGCAGACGAAGAGACAAGTTCTACCAGCAGAAGAGGAAAAGTTCTACCAACAGCAGAAGAGACAAGTTCTAGCAGCAGAAGAAGATAAGTTCTACCAACAGCAGAAGAGACAAGTTCTAGCAGCAGAAGAGAGAAGTTCTACCAACAGCAGACGAAGAGACAAGTTCTACCAGCAGAATAGACAAGTTCTACCAACAGAAGCAGAAGAGACAAGTTCTACCAGCAGCAGAAGAGACAAGTTCTACCAGCAGAAGAAGAGACAATTTCTACCAGCAGAAGAAGAGACAAGTTCTACCAGCAGAACAAGAGACAAGTTCTACCAGCAGAAGAAGGGACAAGTTCTACCGGCAGAAGAAGAGACAAGTTCTACCAGCAGAAGAAGAGACAAGTTCTACCAGCAGAAGAAGAGACAAGTTCTACCAGCAGAAGAGACACCTTCTACCAACAGCAGAAGGAACAAGTTCTACCAGCAGAAGAGACAAGTTCTACCAGCAGAAGAAGAGAAGTTCTACCAGCAGAAGAGACAAGTTCTGCCAGCAGCAGAAGAGACAAGTTCTACCAGCACAAGAGACAAGTTCTACCAGAAGAAGAGACAAGCTCTACCAGCAGCAGAAGAGACAATTTCTACCAGCAGCAGAAGAGACAAGTTCTGCCAGCAGAAGAGACAAGTTCTACTAGCAGAAGAGACAAGTTCTGCTAGCAGAAGAGACAAGTTCTGCCAGCAGCAGAAGAGACAAGTTCTACCAGCAGAAGAAGAGACAAGTTCTACCAGCAGAAGAGACAAGCTCTACCAGCAGCAGAAGAGACAAGTTCTGCCAGCAGCAGAAGAGACAAGTTCTACCAGCCAAGAGACAAGCAGAAGCTCTACCAGCAGCAGAAGAGTTCTACCAGCAGCAGAAGAGACAAGCAGCAGAAGAGACAAGTTCTACAGCAGCAGAAGAGACAAGCTATCAGAAGAGACAAGTTCTGCCACAGCAGAAGAGACAACAGCAGCAACAGAAGAGACAAGTTCTACCAGCAGAAGAGACAAGCTCTACCAGCAGCAGAAGAGACAAGTTCTGCCAGCAGCAGAAGAGACAAGTTCTGCCAGCAGCAGAAGAGACAAGTTCTACCAGCAGCAGAAGAGACAAGTTCTACCAGCAGCAGAAGAGACAAGTTCTGCCAGCAGCAGAAGAGACAAGTTCTACCAGCAGCAGAAGAGACAAGTTCTACCAGCAGCAGAAGAGACAAGTTCTGCCAGCAGCAGAAGAGACAAGTTCTGCCAGCAGCAGAAGAGACAAGTTCTACCAGCAGCAGAAGAGACAAGTTCTGCCAGCAGCAGATGAAAAATAAATGGTATAAAATACCGACACAATGGAAACAAACACATATGCCAGAGATTTCGTCGACCTCGTTGAACTATGTGTCGGCTTCACGTGTTTCTCTTTCGAAAATAACCTCTTTCAACTTTTGGTCTACCCATGGGCTTGCCACTCAGTGCCGTCCTGGCGAACTTATACATGGAACATCTGGAAGCCGAGCGTTTCTCCACCATTATTCCTTCGACTGTCACCTGGCTCCGTTATGTTGACGACATTCTCCTCATAACTCCCAGGCACTTCAACGTTCAAGCTCTCCAAGACAAGCTCAACCAGGTCGAGCCCTCAATCCAGTTCACACTTGAAGAAGAAGTCGACAACACTCTTCCTTTCCTTGATGTTCTCCTCTGCAAAGCTGACCATGAACTTCGTTTTAAAGTCTATCGAAAACCAACCAACCAAAACAATCTTCTCCACTTCTACTCTCACCACGACACCAAAACTAAACGTGGTGTAATTATAGGCTTCTTCCTGCGTGCACTCAGAATCTGCAGCAATGAGTTCCTTGAGGAAGAATGCACTATAATTGAACAAGTATTTTCTAAACTCCACTATCCTCGTCACTTCATCAGAGACTGCAGACGGCGGGCATTAAACATCTTCAACACACCCAGAGAAGACACTACCGAGAAGAGATACATAGTCCTCCCCACCAACTCCATTACCAAACATGTTTCCAACATCTTTTCCAATACCTCATTCCAAGTATCTACCTCCACAACCACGACCATCAAGGACATCACCAGTAGTAGACAGGACAAGCTTCCATCCTCTGCAGGGGTATACATAATCCTTTGTAATGACTGCAACACGTATTTCAGAACACCAATACACAAGCAGGACTTACGATACAAGGAATGCCTGTATACAACATCGCAATTCACACAACCATTTAATTAACTACAGAAACTCAAGACTTATCGCCACAGAAGACAACACTCAATACCGAAGAATCCTGGAATCATCGCTTATCTCTATAACCAACAATTTCAACCAGAACAATGGCTTCTATAACATAGCTGAACCACTTGCCAAGAAACTTCTTCATCGCTATCCCACATAAGAACATAGAACACTGCAGAAGGTCTGCTCACAACTTATCCAATACCCCTTCCAAGCTACCCAAGATTTTAGACTCTATAACCCCACCCGGTAGATCATCAGATGCAGCATTCTCCACCTGACCTCAGCATTCTGAACCTGACTTTAAATACTCACATACCTTCCACCCCAGGTAGATCTGTTTGTGACTTGAAAAAGCCCGCTGTGTGGGCGAAACGTTGTCAATAAAGGATCACATTAAACTGCATGTGTTTATGCTTCCAGCAGATGAAAAGGAGGAGGTTGAGGGAGAATATGAAGAGGAGGTTGAGGGAGGAGATGAAGAGAAGGCTGAGGAAGGAGATGAAGAGGAGGAAGTTGAGAGAGCAGATGAAGAGGAGGAAGTTGAGAGAGGAGATGAAGAGGAGGAAGTTGAGGAAGGAGATGAAGAGGAGGAAGTTGAGGAAGATGATGTAGAGGAGGAGGTTGAGGGAGGAGCGAGAACAGGAAGAGGAGGGTGAAAGAGGGGAGGAGAAGAAATGTGGAATAAAGAAGAAGGGGTGAGGAAGAAAGAGGGAAAAATGAAGTATAAAGGGAGAAAGGAAGGATAGGATGAGGACAGCTAGAGTGAGGAGGGAAGGCTAGAGTGAGGAGAGAAGGCTAGAGTGAGGAGGGAAGGCTAGAGTGAGGAGGGAAGGCTAGAGTGAGGAGGGAAGGCTAGAGTGAGGAGGGAAGGCTAGAGTGAGGAGGGAAGGTTAGAGTGAGGAGGGAAGGTTAGAGTGAGGAGGGAAGGCTAGAGTGAGGAGGGAAGGTTAGAGTGAGGAGGGAAGGATATAGTGAGGAGAGAAGGCTAGAGTGAGGAGGGAAGGCTAGAGTGAGGAGGGAAGGTTAGAGTGAGGAGGGAAGGTTAGAGTGAGGAGGGAAGGCTAGAGTGAGGAGGGAAGGTTAGAGTGAGGAGGGAAGGATATAGTGAGGAGAGAAGGCTAGAGTGAGGAGGGAAGGCTAGAGTGAGGAGAGAAGGCTAGAGTGAGGAGGGAAGGCTAGAGTGAGGAGGGAAGGCTAGAGTGAGGAGGAAGGCTAGAGTGAGGAGGGAAGGCTAGAGTGAGGAGGGAAGGCTAGAGTGAGGAGGGAAGGTTAGAGTGAGGAGGGAAGGCTAGAGTGAGGAGGGAAGGCTAGAGTGAGGAGGGAAGGCTAGAGTGAGGAGGGAAGGCTAGAGTGAGGAGGGAAGGATAGAGTGAGAAGGGAAGGATAGAGTGAGGAGGGAAGGTTAGAGTGAGGAGGGAAGGCTAGATTGAGGAGGGAAGGCTTGAGTGAGGAGGGAAGGCTAGCGTGAGGAGGGAAGGCTAGAGTGAGGAGGGAAAGCTAGAGTGAAGAGGGAAGGACAGAGTGAGGAGGGAAGGCTAGAGTGAAGAGGGAAGGATAGAGTGAGGAGGGAAGGCTAGAGGGAAGGATGAAGGAAGGCTAGAGGGAGGGATGAAGGAAGGCTAGAGGGAGGGATGAAGGAAGGCTAGAGGGAAGGATGAAGGAAGGCTAGAGGGAGGGATGAAGGAAGGCTAGAGGGAGGGATGAAGGAAGGCTAGAGGGAAGGATGAAGGAAGGCTAGAGGGAGGGATGAAGGAAGGCTAGAGGGAGGGATGAAGGAAGGCTAGAGGGAAGGATGAAGGAAGGCTAGAGGGAGGGATGAAGGAAGGCTAGAGGGAGGGATGAAGGAAGGCTAGAGGGAAGGATGAAGGAAGGCTAGAGGGAGGGATGAAGGTAGGCTAGAGGAAGGGATGAAGGAAGACTAGAGGGAGGGATGAAGGTAGGCTAGAGGAAGGGATGAAGGAAGGCTAGAGGGAGGGATGAAGGAAGGCTAGAGGGAGGGATGAAGGAAGGCTAGAGGGAGGGATGAAGGAAGGCTAGAGGGAGGGATGAAGGAAGGCTAGAGGGAGGCTAGAGGGAGGGATGAAGGTAGGCTAGAGGAAGGGATGAAGGAAGGCTAGAGGGAGGGATGAAGGAAGGCTAGAGGGAGGGATGAAGGTAGGCTACAGGAAGGGATGAAGGAAGGCTAGAGGGAGGGATGAAGGTAGGCTAGAGGAAGGGATGAAGGTAGGCTAGAGGAAGGGATGAAGGAAGGCTAGAGGGAGGGATGAAGGAAGGCTAGAGGGAGGGATGAAGGAAGGCTAGAGGGAGGGATGAAGGGAGGCTAGAGGGAGGGAGGGAGGCTAGAGGGAGGGATGAAGGAAGGCTAGAGGGAGGGATGAAGGTAGGCTAGAGGGAGGGATGAAGGTAGGCTAGAGGGAGGGATGAAGGTAGGCTAGAGGGAGGGATGAAGGTAGGCTAGAGGGAGGGATGAAGGTAGGCTAGAGGGAGGGATGAAGGAAGGCTAGAGGGAGGGATGAAGGAAGGCTAGAGGGAGGGATGAAGGAAGGCTAGAGGGAGGGATGAAGGAAGGCTAGAGGGAGGGATGAAGGAAGGCTAGAGGGAGGGATGAAGGGAGGCTGTATTTATATCCTTCATTCACACACCAAGGGGAAGCTGCACAGGCACCTAAAGTCAATACCTGATCAGTCGGGCTGTGGTTCGTACGTTGGTCTGTGCGAGGCCAGCAGTAACAGCCTGGTTGATAAGACCCTCATCCACCGCGAGGCCTGGTCATGGCCCGGGCCGTGGGGGCGTTGACCCCCGGAGCACCCTCCAGGTAGGTACCATAAATAATACATGATAGTGACTTTTAATATAGACAGAAGAATGTAATTCCCGGCAGACAGCTTCGTTGTAGAGTACTACTACACTCTCTCCTGTCTTAACCATGTACTCTCTCCTGTCTTAACCATGTACTCTCTCCTGTCTTAACCATGTACTCTCTCCTGTCTTAACCATGTACTCTCTCCTGTCTTAACCATGTACTCTCTCCTGTCTTAACCATGTACTCTCTCCTGTCTACCATGCACTCTCTCCTGTCTTAACCATGTACTCTCTCCTGTCTACCATGCACTCTCTCCTGTCTTAACCAAGTACTCTCTCCTGTCTTAACCATGTACTCTCTCATGTCTTAACCATGTACTCTCTCCTGTCTTAACCATGTACTCTCTCATGTCTTAACCATGTACTCTCTCATGTCTTAACCATGTACTCTCTCTTGTCTTAACCATGTACTCTATCCTGTCTTAACCATGTACTCTCTCTTGTCTTAACCATGTACTCTCTCTTGTCTTAACCATGTACTCTCTCTTGTCTTAACCATGTACTCTCTCTTGTCTTAACCATGTACTCTCTCTTGTCTTAACCATGTACTCTTTCCTGTCTTAACCATGTACTCTCTCTTGTATTAACCATGTACTCTCTCTTGTCTTAACCATGTACTCCCTCTTGTCTTAACCATGTACTCTCTCGTCTTAACCATGTACTCTCTCCTGTCTTAACCATGTACTCTCTCCTGTCTTAGCCATGTACTCTCTCCTGAGTTAACCATATACTCTCTCCTGTCTTAACCATGTACTCTCTCTTGTCTTAACCATGTACTCTCTCCTGTCTTAACCATGTACTCTCTCATGTCTTAGCCATGTACTCTCTCCTGTCTTAACCATGTACTCTCTCATGTCTTAACCATGTACTCTCTCATGTCTTAACCATGTACTCTCTCATGTCTTAATCATGTACTCTCTCCTGTCTTAATCATGTACTCTCTCCTGTCTTAACCATGTACTCTCTCCTGTCTTAACCATGTACTCTCTCCTGTCTTAACCATGTACTCTCTCATGTCTTAACCATGTACTCTCTCCTGTCTTAACCATGTACTCTCTCATGTCTTAACCATGTACTCTCTCCTGTCTTAACCATGTACTCTCTCATGTCTTAACCATGTACTCTCTCATGTATGTCTTAACCATGTACTCTCTCATGTCTTAACCATGTACTCTCTCCTGTCTTAACCATGTACTCTCTCATGTCTTAACCATGTACTCTCTCATGTCTTAACCATGTACTCTCTCATGTCTTAACCATGTACTCTCTCATGTCTTAACCATGTACTCTCTCATGTCTTAACCATGTACTCTCTCATGTCTTAACCATGTACTCTCTCATGTCTTAACCATGTACTCTCTCCTGTCTTAACCATGTACTCTCTCCTGTCTTAACCATGTACTCTCTCCTGTCTTAACCATGTACTCTCTCCTGTCTTAACCATGTACTCTCTCCTGTCTTAACCATGTACTCTCTCCTGTCTTAACCATGTACTCTCTCCTGTCTTAACCATGTACTCCCTCTTGTCTTAACCATGTACTCTCTCGTCTTAACCATGTACTCTCTCATGTCTTAACCATGTACTCTCTCATGTCTTAACCATGTACTCTCTCCTGTCTTAACCATGTACTCTCTGCTTCTTTACCATGTACTCTCTGCTTCTTTACCATGTACTGTCTGCTTCTTAACCATGTACTGTCTGCTTCTTAACCATGTACTCTGCTTCTTAACTATGTACTCTCTGCTTCTTAACCATGTACTCTGCTTCTTAACTATGTACTCTCTGCTTTTTTATCTTGTACTCTCTGCTTCTTTACCATGCACTCTCTACTTCTTTACCATGTACTCTCTGCTTCTTTATCATGTACTCTCTGCTTCTTAACTATGTACTCTCTGCTTAACTTTCCGCACCTTAACTATATACTCTCCGGGTCCTACCAATGTATTCCCTCCCTGCTTTCTTTCCCCTCCTTCCTGCTTGAGTGGGTGTGTCAGCAGGTGGCGTGAGAGCGTGTGTGAGTGTGGGTGTGTGGGGGGGGTCACAACACAAACCAGTAGTACCATTATGAAAGAGACCGCAACAACTGGTAATAAGTATGTATTTCAACTGGCACTCTCTCACTAATATTTTTATATATCACGACCACCACATGATGTCACCGCTCCAGTTGTCCGTGATCTCAAGTGTGTGTGTGTGTGTGTGTGTGTGTGTGTGTGTGTGTGTGTGTGTGTGTGTGTGTTACTCACACCTAGTTGTACTCACCTAGTTGTGGTTGCAGGGGTCGGTTCACAGC